>NC_060166.1:21858770-21864313 GCF_021292245.1 Micropterus dolomieu | reverse complement strand
GAGAGAGAGAGAGAGAGAGAGAGAGAGAGAGTGTAAAGGTTCTTTATGTTGATTTACTGTTTGTTATACTGTGTATGAAATGTAAATAAACCTCATTGAAGTGTAACTAAAGAAGAAAAAGTGTAATTAAAGAAGAGAGAAACACGCCAGAGAGAAAGAGAGAAAACAGAGAGAGAAGCAATAAATGTGTGAGAGAGAAAATGAAAGATAAATAAATATGTGTAAACAAAGTTGATCTCTGTGTGTCGGTTCATATTTATTATAATGTTGCTGTTGGTTAGAAACAAATGAGGTTAATTAACATTGTTGTGTCAATGAAACTGGTCATGTGATTCTACCTTTTCTCAGCAGAGAGCTCCTCCCATAGTCCACATACTTCTTCAGCCAGTCAGGACAAATCTGGGTCAGGTAGTTTTTTTCCTGTGCGATCACAGCTCTGTTATGATCCCACTTGTGTTTGGTGATGACAGCCTGTTGTTTTGGACCGATCCATGTCTCTGTCTTCAGGTCAAATGCTATGAAGTCTTCTCCATCATAACCATACTGATCATAACCTTTAACCTCTCCAGTCTCATCGTCCCACTCACAGCCGTACATGTTCTGGTAAATGTGGACACCTGAGAAAGAAACATCAGTAAACAGAGTGAGATCAGAGCTCATCTATCATCAGCTGATATCACATCTTCACCACAGAGACACCATCCACAGACAGACAACTGGGGCCTGTACCACGAAGCAGGATTTGAGCTTAACGAGGCAACTTCGGGGTTAACCCTGTGTTTTCAGTACCACAACGGTGGTTCACTTCTTACTGGTGGTATATCAGCTGAATATTATCAGCAATTTGGTTGGCCATACAATTTTAATATGCACGTGTTTATGTTAGGATAGTAGCTTGTATTATAGAGACTTGCTTTGTGGGCACAGGTAATTTGCAGGAGTTTTCATTAAATGCTGAGATTTTGTCTTTCAACCATTATTTTATTTTATTTTTTTATTATTTCACTTTTATGGTATGAATGGATTTTTTGTTGACTGGGAGGCAGTCTGTGTGTTGTGATTGGTCCATCCATCTGTACAATCAATCAATACAACAAGCAGCTGTTTCCACCTGCAAGAGTAGCCTATAGCTGCAGTACCTGAGGCTGCAGTTTCAGGACCGCAATCCTAAGACCGTTACTGCATTTCTAGGACCCTTGTTTACTTCGATACTGACAGCTAGCTGGCTGGCTAGCTTTGTTACCCTTGACAGCCCCCCCGAAGCCAATTAACTTTACTGCAACCATCACCGAGTGTGTGCCTAAATTAAATGATGGCGCTGTTACAAAAGAACTATGGTTCTAGAACTGCGGTCCTGAAACTGCAGCCTCCAGTAGTGCAGCTACATTCTATTGACCTGCAGATGTTGGCTTAGTGCTGCTTACTGAGACAGACCAATATACTGTGGGCAGCTCAGTAGAGTTATTCTGATCTGATCTATTGGAGATAAAGTGTTTTTGATCTCTGCTGGTTATTATGGGATGGACAGAAACTCTGGATCAGTGAAGTACAGCAGCGTCCAGGAGTCTCAGTCAGGTTTCTGTCTGACTGTGTTTCAGCCAAGAAAAGCAGGAAATCAGACAGTTTAATGTACGAGAATAAAACTCCACAGATGAAGAACGATGTGTGTGTGTTTGTGTGTGAGGTAACATCTGTTTACTGAAATACAGGATGAAAATATAAACAACATTTTATCAATAGAAAGTGAAACTAACAAACCTCCAGTTTGGTTGAAGCGCTGCTTTGCAACTCCAATGTTGGCTTTGAAGACCTGCTGTTGACCAATCAATCCCTGTGTGTTCCTCTCCAAGTACTGAGGATCATCTGCTGTGACGCTGCTCATCCAGTCCTGTCTGGGTTCTGCTTTCATGGTGTTACTGTCATAGTGAAAAATCTGAACTTCATCAACCAACCCAACAGTCACGAACTCTGGGAAGTTTGGGACTCCACAAGACGCAGTGTAGAAATACTTCAGAGAGTGAGTCACTGTAAGAAAAAGTTCATGTCATTTATATCACAGTTTCATGAATCAAGTTATTTTCCTGCACACAGAATCAAAAAAGAACTACAGTTCTTTCAAGACATCCTAATAATCTATGTTGTGCATCAATAAATACAAAAAAATATAAATAAAGCTTTTTCTCCAGAAACTCTTTAATATTTCTGATGATTTTGTCTTGAACATTTTATGTATTCTGAAATAAAATATGAAACAAGTCAAATATTCAAGTCCTGCAGTCGTGTAGCTGAGTGTCATTGATAGAAATCAGTTTGTAAAAACAGGTGTCATGTTGTTTTCTACTGCTGGATATCTCATATCAGTTTCCAGTCAGTGGAGTCATTTATTCTTCAGGATGCTTCATTAGCAGCTTTTTACTCCTCGTTATCATTTAGTTTGAAATCTGAAATCACCTCTGAACTAAATATACACACTGCATCTGATTCTAATTTTATTTTATATATTCTACAGATTACTTTCTGTTTAATTATATTACGTCACTTATGGTCTTTATCTTAAACTATAAGTTGTGATCAGAGGTGTAAAGTAATGCAGTATTTTTGTGTACTTTTTACAGTAGTTTTTAAAAGCTGTAACTTTACTTTTATTTAAGTATGTTTTGTTTAAAGAATTGTACTTTGCTACATTTTCAATCCCAGCCATTACTGAGTAAAAAAATTGCTTTACAACAGATTTATCATTCAGTGTAAGCTGCGAAAAATGCTGTATTAAGTTACTGCTAATACAAACTGAACATAACAAAATATTGCAAAATAATTATAGAAAATACTAATAGCTGCCTGACTAATACTTTGTTTAGCTTCCCTGACTTCTGTGCCCTGTGTGGTATTAAAATAACAGCATCTGCTGTTCTTCACCAGTAACTACAGGTGTCTCATGCACAATAACAGCGCAGCTGCATAATAGCGTCAAAACTGGTTGATTAATATATCGTGCCAATCAGAGTTACATTTACAATTACAGATTTTAACCATCACTCCTCAGTGAACCGCCTCCTTGGCTACAGTCTGGGAGCATTTTCTAGTTGAGTAGGCCTATGTAGATTTATCATTATGTATTTAGGCCTACCATGTTTTTAGGAGTCTGTTCACACTGATATAAGCCAATAAAAACATTAAAAGTTGAAAATATTAAACAGTAAAATGGCAATTATTTTTGAAAGTCTGGCCACCACAGTGACTGCTTAGAAAAACTGGTGCCCTTGAACAGATATAGTTAAGGACCCCTGATGTAGAGGAAATTTTAATGATAGCCTACTTCCATTGGTGGTTAAAAATAAGTTGTCATAGTTTGGTAAGATGCTTTGCTTCAAATAGCCAAAAAGATTTGGTGCATTACAGTGTTGGTTGGCATTAGCAACTTGCTGATAACTAATTTCAGTCATTAATTATACTAACCCTCAGGGCTGGATCTGGCATACCGGGCAAATGCCCGGTGGGCTGATGCATCTTTATGGCCAGTGTAACGTAAATTACTTATTTATTTAACTGTTTTTAAAAAACAGACCAACGATCGGCCCATAAAGCATGGACACCGGTCCATTGGGTCATTTTCTATATTGACATTGGGCTGGCCCAATCACGTTTCTTACTAGCTACCACCCCCTCTACTCTCTCTTTCTTGGCCAAAAAAACCCCCATTCTTCAGACGGCTGACGCCAAATGCGTGAAAATAACCGATGCGTTTGCTGCCAGGTCTGCAGTAGCTTCAACATCAGCTGCAGTACCCTGCGTAGAGCAGACACAGGCACCTGAAGAAGTAAAAGAGCTGTGGTGGCCACTGCCAGGCACAGGAGGAGGCGTGTGTTAGCAAAACAGAGGGACAAAGTGACAGAGCCGAGGGAGACAGAGCAAGAGGAGAGTGGAGGTGAAGCAGTAAGTAGAGTAGCTCAACATGTAGGGAGGAGCAGGGAAGGGGGGTCATTTATAGTGGGGACATGTAGCCACCACTTTTTGAGCATTTGTTAAAAATGGTCTAAAAATGGCTTGCATCAAGAAATGTTGATTAACAAATAAAAATACTATGAGAAAGGTTTATTTGCACAATAAGAAAACCTGCAATGTATATATAGAAGAAACCTCTGCATTGTCCAAAAAAAAAAGGAACTTAAGCAAAAATAATAAGCTACTGATTATTATTATTATATTTTATACTATTTTTATATTGTGAATTGTCATTTGCCACCTGAATTTTGTGCTTCCCTTTATAAAAATAAAGACTTTTTCACCATAAATTGGTGCAGAAAATGTCTCCATGCAGGAAATGAAGTGTTTAATGCTAGAAATCTTATGGGGGAGGACCCCTAGATCCCTATCAAATATTATATCTATATTTTTTTCTAAATAGTAGGTCTATTAAAATATATTCTTGCCTCGTAGTTATGAACACCAATCTTGTGAAAATGTCTCAGTGTTTTATCCCACCCCTAATCTGACCCCCTAAATGGACTGATGGTGTACTGGTGAGGGATGTCTGACCGATTTTGGTGGGCCGCCTTGGCCAAAAATGCCAGGGCCGATTTTTTGTCCAAGTCCAGCCCTGCTAACGCTTATGATCTACATTCCTTCTTGGCCACCACGCTCCTCTAACGAAGGCCTCCTGGCTCTGCCATCCCTTCACACAAAGCAATCCCAGTCCCGGCTGTTCTCATCTGTGACACCACGATGGTGGAACGAGCTACCACACGCCATCAGAGCAGGGGCGTCCCTCTCTAACTTCAAGAAGCTCTTGAAAACTCATCTCTTCCGAGAACACTTCCTCTTATAACACCTCTAACTCCTAACCTCTAACATGCACTTCCTGTGCTCTTCTTCTTCTATCCCCTACAATGATCTTGTATTGATTGCACTTTTTTGTTAACTCTTACTTCCTTCCCTAGGTATTTACCCCATTGATGTGATATGTACTACGAGCTCTTACTAGTATTTATTGCTGCTCTTACTAGTATGTATTGTCAGTTGTAGATCTGTATTTGATGCTCTGTTGATGCTTGTATGTTGTTCCTCAAATGTAAGTCGCTTTGGATAAAAGCGTCTGCCAAATGAGTAAACGTAAATGTAATGATATCCCATTAAAATTACCACAAAACTGGACATTGCTTGGAGAAAAGAAAGCGAGGAGGCTGAACTAACTGGCGAGTTCAGAAAACATGTGTATGTAACTTTATTCCAGCTATCGTTGCACTTTACTGTGACGAAGTTAGCGTAGCATAGCCCTGATCGTTCCGAACTCCATTCAGAGAACAAACATTTTAAAAGTTGTTGTCCTGCTGTCTTGCTGACAGACCTGACAAAGCATGAATTCATATGCTTAACAAATCTGCATCATATTGTAATTAGTTCGGCATCAGTTTGATCCGTTTATTGCTATTTAATCACAGCAAAATGTTTACTTTGGGTTCATACAGCTGTAGTAATGGCGAGTTGTGTTTATTCGCGTTATCGCGTTGTGTGTGAACACAGCGATAACCCCCCCCCCCCCCCGC
>NC_060166.1:21842123-21858750 GCF_021292245.1 Micropterus dolomieu | reverse complement strand
CCCCCCCCTGAGGAAAGCCTCGCGTGCGGTTGCGTGGATTAAATTCACATGTGTGTGTCTGTGCACGTTTTTATAGGCGTGAATAGGCTGCTTATCGGTTCGCTGACACCACGCCCCCCCTCTCTTACTGTGTTCCGCACAAAACATTTGTTTGTTGTATAAGTCATAAGATAGATGTGTCCATTAATTTGAATATTAAATTTCATTGTGCATTTTCCTCACATATGACTGCTGTATGCCCTGGGCAGCGATAAACAGTGATGATGAACATGGGCTGCTGCATTAACTGAATATAGACATACATGCCACATTGATAGGTCACCGCCATTACAAGATTTCATTGTACGTTACTGATTTTAGGAGGTTAAAAAAGTAACTTTGTAACTTTTAATCAGAGTAAATTTTAAATGAGCTGCTTCTTACTTTTACTAGATTTTATACGGTAATTTTACTTCTAGGCTACTTAGCCTATGTAAAAGTTCATCAAAGTAATTCTACTTTTATTTAAGTACAATATTTTTGTACTCTTTCCACCTCTGGTTGTGACCAATGACAACTTTTCTTCTTCTGAGGTTTTGGATTACAAATTTGAACTCTGAATTTCTTGAAGATAAATCCTGCAGCAGTTTTCCCTAAACCGTTTAAAAGTGATTTTGTTTTGTTGTCAGTTTCATATTCAAGTAACTAATCATTTACTTTTTTTATCTTGTTGTCATAGGGTTTGTAGATTATAAATGTTTGAGTATAATGTTTGGTTAAATTCACTTTGATATATCTTGATTTATTTAAGCTGAAAAATTATAATTAGGTTTAACTTATCTTTAAAAACCAATATTCTGTATTTTATGACAATCCCAGATTAAGTTAACAGACACATTTCTATTATTAAGAAAGTTTTAAGCAATATTGCAATTTCCTGTAGTCAGTACAGTTTACTTCATTTATTCCAGATTTCTTTAAGTTTTACCAGAATAAACCTTTAGCAGGTTTTGACAATTAAATTACTGTTTATTTCAGTATCATTCACTGCCCTGTGCTATGGTTAAAAACAAAAATCCCAAACCTAGGCTACTTTCTCTTTCTTAGTCTATAATTTTTAGAATCTACGAGGAAGTCCTGGAACTAAACATCGAAGTAAGTACATAAAAAACACTACATACATAGGCAGGTCTACGAATAGGACTATAAAGACTTTAGTTTTATTTTACTATCAACCGATTTAAAAA
Organism: Micropterus dolomieu; assembly: GCF_021292245.1. Classification (NCBI taxonomy): domain Eukaryota; kingdom Metazoa; phylum Chordata; class Actinopteri; order Centrarchiformes; family Centrarchidae; genus Micropterus; species Micropterus dolomieu. Next base: position 21,857,524 of record NC_060166.1, on the reverse strand, counting down.
GTTGTTAACTCACCAGCTGCGGAGTCATGTAGACATACTCCCAATATAGCCAGGAAAACCAGGATCGACATTGTTACATGTCGCATCAAAACCTTCGACTTTTACCAACGATTTTTAATTTCTTTAGCCAGAGAAACATATACCGTACTTTCAGTCCGAGCATCAAGGGTGAAATGAGGAACTTCCATCTGAGCCAATGCGAATTCAGGCTGAGCGTCAGCGTCACCAATTACTCGGTAAAACTGACCCGCTGAGGTTATAAACGAAAGTAAAACATTTTATTTATGCCTTTGAATGAGGATGGAGAGACACGTGGGGCTTAATCTTTGGTGTATCAGCATGTGAAGAGTATTTAACCTTCTGCTGATCTTGAATAATGTTTTGCAGGCTGATGTGATTAAATAAACTAAAATGTGTTGTGTAAGGCTGCTGAAGTTGACTGAAGCTGACCATTGATGTAGTAGGCCTAGTAAGAAAATGCGAACAGACAACATAATAAAACAGGAGATAGTTTGAAAGTGAAAGAATATTTTACCTCACTGTTTGACTCTGAGTCTGAGAGCTTCTTAAACACAAACACAGATCAGTCAGCTCTGTCTTTCAGCTGCTGAACTGATTTGGAGCTGTGGACGCTTAAAACTGCTTGAACGCCTTGGCACCATTTCCATCCTTGCTTCATTAAAAGTTTATATTTATGTAGGTTATAGATGTATATATATATATATATATCATATAAAAAGGAATTTACTTCTATGTTGTGTTGTAGCCTGCTGTAAGAAATTATTTTCCCCAGAGGTGGATCAATACAATTGATCTTATCTTACATTTTTTCACAATTGCTAAAACACTAAACCCCATGTGTCAAATCAGTCACTCTTTTGGCAAAACCATAAACAAGTTCAGGTAGTTAAGACACTGTTTGCAAATCTCATCCACTCTTTTTGCAAAACTCTAAACACATTCTCACTCACTAAAACACTTGATGCACTTGTGTTGCAAAATGGTAAATACATGCGGCAAAGGTTAATCAAGACTACAACACAGCTGTCATCTTTTACACACAACTCATAATTCTGCACACTTGTTACTAATGATGTGATAAAACCAATATGTGGCCAGCGTAGTGGCAATGTCACCCTTTGACCAAGCTATAATATGTATATCTATATATGTTTGAGCGTCAGCAGCAGGATCATGAGCCGGCAGTAGCCTACATCCTGTCTATGGGACAATGTCAGCTTTCACTGTGGTGTCCCGCTATGTAAATGTAAATGCTCCGTATTTGTATAGCGCCTTTCTAGTCTTTTCAACCACTTAAAGCGCTTTTACACTACCTCACATTCACACCCATTCATAAACTGGCGGAACAGCCGCCAGGGTCAATTCAGGGTTCAGTATTTTGTCCAAGGACACTTCGACATGCAACCTGGAGGAGCCGGGGATTTCACTTCACATCCCCCAGCAGGTCTGCCAGCAGCCTCCCTCTCGAGGCCATTGTGTGAATAAACTGTCTATAATATACTACAAGGTTAGCTACACAGTAAAGTCAGCAGTAAGTCTGAACATTAGGAGTGTAAGTTAATATTTAACACTAAACCACACTAAGAAATGCAAATCAAGTTCTACCCTGAGAAAGAAACAACATACACTGTTAATTTACTCCTATTAATTCACTCTTCATGAGTGTTAAACCTTTTCATTGACTCCTGCAAGTCATAAAATTCTCTAACATTTCCTCACCTTAAGTGTAATTCTTGACAAACACCTTGTTGAAATAAAAATCTAAATAACTATTTTCTAGGGTTTTACAATTTTCTACTTTAGCATGTCCAGCTTACACTTAAAACAAGGAAACCTTTTAATGTTTGCAGGGGGAAAAACAACAACCACCATAACATCCATGTAATCCATACAATTTATTAAAAATAAAAACATTTAACCTCAAGGTTTAGTTTGTAGTTCTGTTTGAGTGTGAGAGCTCCCTTAGCAATCACTATTATACTGCACATTCATTTTAAATACTGAAATTGTTGTTAAAAGACATGGTACATGTAAAATCTCTCTTAATACTGAAAATGTCTGGTTAAAGTGCATTGCAGGGGAGACTTGTAGCCCATAACAAATGTCATTATCATGCCATTATTTGGAATCTACCAATCAACTCTAACCAAAATCTACCAAATAAGCCCAAGAAAGTTGTGATGCCAAAGTGCCTGCTGTGTGTTTGTGTTGAATGTGAGATTTTAGAGTGAGAATTGTCTCCTGGAAGCCATCTACTGCACTGATTTAAAACTTTCTGTACCTACCAGTCATTTCAACACCAAAATATGTGAAAACGGGGCCCAGGTTTAAAAATACTGAGATTATCCTTTAACCATCTGTTGCTGAGGAGTCAGTCAGAGCTTTTTTTTGCCTTGAAGATACGACTCCACCAGGTTTCTTGGTCAGTGCAGATTCAATTAACTGTGAAAGGAGTAAAAGGCAAGACAGTATTCACTAAAAATAAATAATCATGAACAACTTAGAGTAAATACACCTACAGAAATCAAAAAACTGTTCAAAGGAGGCTCTCACAATAAATGTATTTTCCACATCAACTTAGATGTTTGACATCATTATCAGCCTTCTCTCGTTTTCTGGAAGCGCTTCATTCCTCATCCCTTTTGACCATGATACTAATCACTGGTCACATCAAATTAGTGGTAAAAACATGATATTGCCATATAAATCATAATTAGTGTCGGAATTATTATATTAGAAATTCGAATTTAAACTTCATTGAATAAACTAAATGCAATGTAACTAAATGTTGTTTATAGAGCAGCATAATGCCGCATTTAGACCTTTAGACCAACCGCGAATTTTCGCCTCGCGACGCTTTCCTCGCGTGAGTACATTCGCTGCAAGTGTTCACACACAACGTGAGAAGGCGATTTTAACGCAGTAAGGTGAATAAACACAACTCGCCATTACTACATGTCCATTTTTGACCGTTTTTTATATAAATATGAAGTCGTACAGCGCTAACAACAACACTGGAACCGGATGTGCACGGAATCTAGCTGCTGAGAAGCTCCAGTGAAGATGAATCAACGTAGAAATCCCCCCCAAAAATTTTCTTTTCAATCCCTGCTCTGCCCGGCCCTCTCCACACAACGCTCTGAAGCCTCGGTGACGTACAGACAATCTCAACACTTCTTATTCTTAGTTAATGGCGAATTGAAAACAACTTTTAAGTGCATACCACCACATACTGTACTGGAGTGTGTAACATCATATCACTCAGCTATCAACCTCAATAAAGTGTTCTCATATTCTGTTCACCAACCCAGTGTCTTTAAGAAATTTAAATGATGCCTTCCTGGTGATTCTTATACCCTTTTCTTCTCCTTCTGTTCCCATCAGATTCCCTGTCCCCCCCTGCTTCCTGAACCCTATCTTGAAATATCTGTCTTTCCAACTCATATAATATGCAGTGCAAAATGACATGTTCAACATTTTCTTTAACCCCACAGTTTTCACACTTTTCACTATTCCTTTTCCCCAATAAAAACAAGGTGCCATTCAGTCCTGTGTGATCTACTCTTAGTCTTGTCATAATAATGTCCCGATCCTTTCGCTATAATTTTTATTACTGACAGACTTTTGTATTTTATAGTAACTCCTTCCTTTCCTGTCTTCCTCTCACCATTTCTGCCATATTTCAGTACCTTTCTTCTTAATGGCTGTTTTTCCTTCTCCTTTTGCCAGTGGTATTTGAACTGTTATTTCCTTTTGTAATGCCTCTTTTGCTAGTGTGTCTTCAATCTCATTTCCATTTACTCCCTCATGAGCTGGCACCCAGCAAAACTGAACATCTATCCCTCCCCGATGTAATCTTAACAAGCTGTGAAACATTTCTATTAGTAGGTCAGGTCTGACCTCTTCAACCCACTGTAATGCTATAATGACTGCACCTATTTCTGCTGTATATACAGATAGCCTATCTGATAATCATTTTGAGATATTTATTTTGAATTCTGGTATATGTATTCCAATTCCCACACATTCCTGTTGGTTTTTAGATCCATCTGTATAGATGTTTAGATAATTATGGAAACTGTTTCTCAGATAGCTGCTAGTCCGTATTCCCACTTCCTCTATTCTCCATCCTCTTTTCTTTTCCAGTATACTAAAATCTTTTTTTACGTCTGGATAGAGCCAAGGTGGAATGTTACTGACTGGACTGGGTGTGGTGAAATCTAATGCTTCCATTCCGTATTCCCTGACTCTCTTTTCCCCCGTCCATCCAAACCCATGCCCCCAAAACTGGAAATACTCCCAACAATCCTTTGTTATCTCCTTTGCAGGGTTTTCTTTCCCACTTCCTTTCAATCTGACCCAATATGCCCGCGCTAGTTTCTCTCTTCTTAACTCCAGTGGTGTCTCTCCAGCTTCTATGAGTATTGTGTTAAAGGGAGTTGTCTTAATGGCTCTAATGCATATCCGTAAGGCTCTGTATTGTAATTTCTTAATTTTTTCCAATGTTGTTTTTGCTGCTGCATCATATACTATGCAACCATAACCTATTGATGACCTCATGCATGCTCTATATACTGTATGTCAATTAGTGACTGTTTATCTGCACCCCAGTCGCATCCCGCCACCGCTCTCAGTAAATTAATAACTTGTTTGCATTTAGTTTCCAATTGCTTTATGTGTGTTTTCCATGTGTACTTACTATCAAACCACAATCCCAAATGCTTAAATTCATTTACTTTTTCCATTGGCTGCTGATATAGAAAAAGCTTTTCTACATGACACTTTCGCTTGTTTGTGAACACCATATAACAGGATTTGCTTGTTGATATTTTAAATCCCCACTTGAATGACCACTTCTCTACTTTCCCTATTGCTTTCCTAATGTTCTCTAACACATATGTCTCATTTCTTCCTCTCATCCATATGGCCCCATCGTCTGCATATAACGCTGATTTGATGTGTCCATCTAAATCTGAAAATATATCATTAATCATAATGTTGAATAATATAGGGCTAATTGCGCTCCCCTGGGGAACGCCATTATTTACCTTAAACTCTGTAGAAATTTCTGATCCAACCTTTACTCTAATTTTCCTATCTGTTAAAAAGTCTAGTCATTTTCACTTTCACTTTGTTCAATATCTTCACCTTTTGGGCTTCTCTGGCTTCTCTTTGCACTTCACATCCACCAAATGCAGCACTATGCTCTCCTCCACAGTTACAACATTTAATCTTTGCATCCTTTTCACATTTCCCATACTCGTGCTGGCCCCCGCATCTAGCACACCTTAGCTTTCCTTTGCACTGCTGAGCTGTGTGCCCCATCCTTTGACATTTATAGCATCTGATAGGGGGAGGGATGTATTCTCTCACGCTGTAATTTATGTATCCCATTTGGACTGACTTAGGGAGGGTTCTCTCAAATTGCACAACCACAGATAGTGTGTCTTTTAATGATCCATCTCGTTTGCTTTTTAGTCTAGAAGCCTCAACTGCTTTGCCTCCCTGAATCTCATTTTTAACATCTTCCATTGACATATTCAAAGGGACTCCTGATATAACTCCTCTAACCTTTGCTCTTGCTCCTGGGATGTGGGCCTTCATCCTTTCCCCTTGAAGTTTGGACATACTAACAATCTTTTCTTGTTGTTGTTTGCTGCTTGCATGTATCAGTATTCATTTATTGTTCAAAAATCTTGCAAATTTGATTTTGCCAATCTCCTTCTCAATCGCCTTGGTAAGTTTCGTCTTCCCGCTCGAATACAACTTCCGCTTTAACGAGTCACTCTCACTCTACACAGCTAGGGACTACGCGTTGACGTCACGTGATGACGTACTGCTTTCAAACCACAGTGAGGTGTTGTGCTTTGATAAGATTCATAAGTAGCTCAAACTCATTAAACTGGTGATTCATCAGCACGTGATGATGAATCACCAGTTTATGACTAAGGCATAACTTACTCTAAGAATGTATGTTTTATAATATCCTTTCAGTGTCTTTTTATGTAACGCTTTAGTCTGCCTCTTCTGTTATATTATTTTCTTTCATTGGACACTCCAAATAATAAATCATTTAAATTATTTTCTGTTTTTTCACGTTACTTGAGAGCAAACTCAAAAGTCAAAAAAGTTTCAGAGGGTGGTGTGATAGCAAATATATTGATCATTTTTAATGATTCATGCCGTGACGCTGAATGTAATAGTCAAAGCATCTCTGTTGTCTGTGTCTCTAAGAGATCATAACCGTGACCATGGATAAATCACAGGCTCTCAGCTCTCCTCACTCATTCGAGCACAGGCTATATCTGGGCTACAGAGAGAGCTTGCCTCACAGATTTTTAAAAAAATATATGAATTGCCATCACAGTGGTAAACTCAATTATCAGTTGACATTGTTTAAACCAAAACATACATTTATGTAACTTATGTTTTACTCTAAAGCTCTACTCTCATCACACCTGTGTTCTTCTCTCTCACTTGATCACTTTAAAGTCACAATACCCGCCTATTGTGTGGCGGGACTCAGGAAGTTGATGAACAAAACATGATGACACAGAATATCTTTTTAGGTAAACCAAATTAACTAATTTTTCATAAACATTCACAGTAAACTAGTATTTCTTTAATTTGTAGTGATTCATGTGCTCCTCTGTGAGAAGCTGTTCTTCCCGACTTTGGTGCGATCATGAGCTTTGTGTGTCTGATTGATGGGTTGTTATGTACGGTAGCCTATGTGATGCTGTTATCCAAGTGTGCTGACCAGTTTGAAGATTAGTGATTTTGTTCCACATTTGGTGCTGCACCAGTAGACTACATTCCTTAAAACCACTAAAATATTGCTTTACCTGACTTTTGTAATGGGAATTCCAAACATATTGCATGTAACCCTGGACTCAGGGAGACTCATCTGTGATGTGGCACTGAGTCTGTGTAAAAATAACAGTCAAAATATTTCTGTTCTCTGTGGTATCCAGACTTCAGGGACAATGTGTCTCTGTGGGATGATAAAATTGACCCTAAAGCTGGATAAATAACAGGCTCACAGAGCTCTCCTCACTCATTCGAGCATACATGTACACGGCGTATGTGTTTTGCTGTCAGTCCTTCTGCAGAAGACTTGAATAAAATTCACAGAAAGACAAGTGTTTGCCTGAGCTGTTTATTTAAACACGCAATTCCCACCACACTTGTTATCAGAGTTAATGCTAATAAATAATAATAAAAAACTATTAATCTAAACTTTTATGCAACAACTGAATTAATAAAAAAGAATTTACTTTGTGTAGCCTACCAAAGTTTTCGCCAACTTCCTGAGACTTGAGCGGGCAAATTCAAGTTAATTTTCCCAGACAGGAACACATTTTTCACATTATTCTGACACCACACCACATGGATGAGGTATTACTGCGAAATTCAAAGCACTATGACACAACTCTTGGGAGGCCCCTAGTAAACCCTTGTAATTACTGACAAGACCAGACAATTCCTTACACTGTATAAAATAAAACCAAAAGTGAAGTGCCTTTGTGTTTTCATGTGTCACAGCTCTCATGCTGCAATAAGGTGAAATAGGTGCAGAGGCGTAGCACAAAATTCTGGGCCCCATACATAAACAGTCTCTGTGGGCCCACTTCCTCTCTTGGTTCATGTCTCTCACACATCCTTTAAAAAAATGTTTAAAAATAATTTAACTAACAGCTGTAAACATGAATCTGTAGTGGTGATAGTCCCTGAAACCTGCATTCTATTGAAAATCCAGCAGGGGGCGACTCTTCTGGTTGCAAAAAGACTTCAATACTTTCCTGATGAGTTTATGGTCTCAGTCGCTAGTTTCAAGTCTTCTTCAATACAAAATGATGCTCATTTAGTAAATTATGGTCCCATTAATTTTAAAATAGACTACAAAGCAGAATATGTTTCTGGGCGGGATTATCTATGATTGACAAGTCATTACCATGGCGACCTGTCAATCAGGCTAGAGCCGACTCGTACTCTCGGCACTGTGTAAATTTAACCAGTACCATTGAAAAAGCTTATTAGGAGTTGTCTGTTCACTTTCTCTGGTGAGTACATTTAATTTTAAGACTGTTGTTCGCTAGACAAAATTATCAGCCCTATTAAAATGACAGTTAACGTGAGTTACAGTTGCACCTAGCTAAGCAAGCTAGCTAGCTCCACACACAGCCGTTAGCTCCGCTGTAGCGTCACTTCCGGGCACTTCCTACAAAAACACGACATGGCGGCGCCCTATCGGCCAAACTCGAGCCTTCAAAACGGCGGTCCACAAACCAACGGATGACGTCACGATGACTACGTCCATTTCTTATATACAGTCTATGGTCTACACGTAAGTGAGTGATTTACATTTACATTTACTCATTTGGCAGACACTTTTATCCAAAGTCCAATCCATACAATCATCAACAAAGCATCAAATACGAGAACTACAACTGACGATAAATACCAGTAAGAGCTAATAGCATGGATGGCATCAATGGGGTAAATACGTAGGGAAAGAAGTAAGAGTTAACAACAAGTGCAAGATAATTGTAGGGGAGAGAAGAAAGCTACTTTCTGTCATGTCAAATGACATTTTAGCTATGATGTTGATTAATTTATGATGCTGATAATAATTTATTTTCCAGCATACAATACAAATATGCATCAAGCTAGATTTCTCTGACTGCCTTGAATCTAAACTGATATTAACTTAAACCATTCTGTGTGTTAGTAGTAATATGCTCACATTTCTTTTGTAAGAAATTAGTTGGCAGTTGTTTTCTTTCCCTTTCGTTTCTTCTATTACTTTACTTGTTACCCTTGATTTCCCTTTCTTGGGGAAAGAAATGACTGTCACAAGGCACGATGATGCTTCAGCATCAGCAGTCACTCGCTTGATTAGCCCATTTAGAGGTGAATCCTAGTGCTGGGCAAACTGAACTATTTGCGTCTTTTGTAAACTTGAGAGGGGCTTTGGAGAGCCACCACATTTTTTTAATTTTTAGTGGAGACACAAAGTTTTTACAGTCAGTTTTTACTTATGACACTATCGCCTGTAATAAGCTTGACTGGAGCTGGACGACTGAATGAATACCTTTCACTTCACAGCTTTATAAGGTTGATGTAACCACGCATGCACTGACGCAACACGTTGTGTCTCAGAATGAAGTGATAGGCTACATAATGGTGCAATAAAACTGCCATTAAAACTTACATATTAGTTGAGAGCAAACCCTCCAGTCAAATCTTAAATTCATACAGGCCTAGTTAGTCTAAGAGGGTGGGGAACTTGAATCTCAGACAAAAATTGTTAACAAACCAAAACAAATGAACTGAACTTTAACTTCAATGCTTTTGTTTGTCACGCCTTTGTTCTTTTCTGTCACATGGTCACTTTAAAGTGACCAACTAGCCTATTGTGTAGTGTGACTCAGCAAGTTAATGAACAAAACATGAGTCATGATGACACGATATATTTTTCACGAATAAAATCATAGTAAACTTTCATTTGTAGTGTTAACTTGTTGTGATTGATGAACGTCTTCCGCTGGGACATCAGTGTGTTCATGAGCTTTAACGTGTAATGAGGAAACAACATGGATGTTTTTATACAACGTCAGAATGATGGGTTGTTATGTATGTGATGTTGCTATCCAGGTATGTTGAAACAGTTTGAAGCTTAATGATTTTGTCCCAGATTTGTTGCTGCAGCAGTGGGCTTCTTCCCCTAAAACTAAACTTTTTTATTGCTCTACATAACTGGTTATCAGAGTAATGTTAATAAATAACTAATCTCCGTCACTCATAGACAGAAACTAATGGTTGCAACCTGATACCATGTGAGCTAAAAGCTGATATGCAATGGATAAAAGAATTAAAAGCATTTACTTTCGTCCGCTCTGTAACATGACTCATCTACCAAAATTTTCGCTGATTTTCCAAGTTGTTGTTGTTGTTGACTTGAGGGGACATTCCAGTGAAATTTCCCAGACAGGTACAAATTTTTCCTAATTGAATGCAGTGTTTTCTAAATCACCATTATATAACTCTGGGGAGGGAGAGAGCCAACAAATATGTCTTTACTAGACAAGACCAGACATGTCCTAGTACTCATGCTGCAATAAGGAGAAATAGCTGCTGTGTCATTATGACACATCAGGGTGATACTGTTAAATCAATCAGCCTGTCATTTTAACCATCCTGTTTGTTTTTCTGACCAACAACCTAAAACCCAAAGATCAACAACAATGTAATACAGAGATGAGCTGCAAATCATCACATTTTAGAAGCTGTTAACAGGGGCGGACTGACTAATTTTTGTCGACTAACCTTTTTATATACAGTCTATGGCAGGGGTTTTCAAAGTCTGAGACTGCAGGCCTCTCCTCATACAAAGCTTGGGAAATGCCCCCCCTCCCCATCTTTAATTTACTTGGAAAATATTGCTCAATTCCTGGATGTCTATGAGATCAGGGTTATATTATCTTTTCCCATCGACAATCAACATTTGAGTCAAAATAGCCTAATATTGCTGTGTAAACATAACTTATGACTAAATAGTTTTAAAAAGAGTCTGTCCTAAGCCATTTATTAGTTTCTGACTCTGATGGAGGGGAAACAGTTCCCCCAAACTACCGTATCTCTGAACTCTCACACATGTAGGTTATTATATGTGATCTCCTTTTATAACTAATGTAATACTGTTTCATTTCCGTTCACTGAGCCTCCATCCTTGTGGGATGAGGGAACTAATGCGGGCCCTTTTTATATACAGTCTATGGCCCAATCCCAATGTCCCCCATAAACCCTAATCCTCACACACTTTACTGACGTCACTTGGAAAGTGATTGAGTTTAAGAGGCTGCAAGGGCTCAAAATGCTGTGAACGGGAACGGGACAGCCCTTTGCCACTTTATCACGTTACCTTGACGACGCTGAAACACGTTGCACACTTTTTATTTTATGTTTTTGCCTTATTTTTAAGTCCTGCAGGCTCTCGCCCTATAGAGTGGAGGAGAGGTAGCTTAAATGTCAATATATATTTGTAATTAATCAATACACTATTGTTGGTCAAACAGCATCATTAAGCAAAAACTAAAATAAATACTTGAATAAATTAAGTGTGTAATAAGGTGGTTGCTTTCCTCTGACTTCATGTGTTCTATGCACCATCTTAAGTTAAGAAAACTTTCAACGATATTAACATCAGTGTAGGTTTTTTTTCCTGTTTTCTTCTTCTCTTATAAGGCAGATTTTCCGTGATACTTCTCTCGCTTCCGGGCTTCCCCTGGTAACCCCTGTGTTTCACGTCATACCGCTATGAACTGTGGGCAATTCCCTCAGGCAAAGTCTGCAGAAATGCGGACTTACGATAAGGGTCTATAAAGGGCTCAAAATGTCCGCGAGAGAGCCCTTGCACACTTGACGATTTGACAGTGGGACAGCCCTAAGCCCTCACGGACTTCCCGGGAACGTGCCTTAAAGTCTGTGAGTCTGTGAGGGGGGACATTGGGACTGGGCCTATGTGCGGGCCAGAAGGAAGGAAGTAGAATCACAAAAGGACAAATAACAAGTTCTATTTCGTATAGGCCAATATATCGCTACTGGGTAGACCCCTCTGTGCGCCTGCATGGCACTGAGAAAAGTTGTCTACGGGCCTCTCCTATGTCCGCATCTTGTATATATACAACTATGAGACTCGACCTTCGGCTCCCATTTTTCTTCAGCACTGAGCTGTCTAAAGAGCAGAAGATTTCCTGTCGGAAAAGAAGAGCGATGTCTTCTAGCAAGTTGGCCCGAGCGGTTAGGGACGCCGCTATATCAGTGCCACTCTCTTGACGAAGCCCTCGACCTGTTGCTATCGGATGAGCAGGAATCCCCCCGCGGCTCCCCGCTTCCCCCGTTCCAACCTCCTGTGAGCTAACAGGTAGCTAACGGTAAGCTAACGTGTAGCTGACATTCAGTCTGTCCCTGGATCAGCCGACCAGGGAGACCCCATGTGTCCACGTTGCACCACATTAGCTGCGGCTAATGACATCTAGCAACCAGTTTCATTGCTGCTGGCCGACCCTTGTCGGTCAGAGCGGACCACTGGTAAACTATGGGTCGAAAAAAAGTTGAGTGTGAAATCTTGTTGCTCCTTTTTGTGGAAGTTGTTGAACAAATGCTGTCTGTGCCTGTCTCAGTCGAACTAGCCACACCAAGCACACATTTCCCACACTGTGTAAGCCAGCTGCCGTTAACCAAGTGGCTAATCTGCAGCTTGAAGCTCAAAGCAACAAACAGTACACTCTGTTCAAGATCAGAGGTCCCTTCACACACCCGTCCCCACAGAAACTGTGTATGAGCCCACGACAGCGGACATTTCGCTTCGTGTGGACAGAACCCGGTACAGATATTTTTCTGAAATTCAGAATGATTCAGGTTGTCTATGCCAAACTGTGTCTCCTCAATGTGTTCCCCAAGCAGAAAAACATCCTCCGTTCCAATCTCCTCCCGGACGATGTGTGTGACTGTCGACACCTTAAGAGCTTGCACTGTTGAAGCTCGCCGCATCACCCTCTCTGCAGTTCTCAGCACCTTATTATAATAATAATAATAATAAAAACACAATACATTATATTTATATAGCGCTTTACACAGTGCTCAAAGACACTTTAAAGAACAGAGAAAATAAGAACAAAGCAACCTTAATATACAAATATGGAATATGATTTATCAAGTCTCAGTTCATCGCCGGGTGAACACCACCCGGTGCAGTAAACATAGCCTAGCTAGCTGGCTACGATTTCAGTACAGTAATATCAAAGATCCTTGCTCTGGTACAAAATACAACCAATAGTACGGTAATGTTAAATCTTACTTGTGAAAAGTAATCCCCCGAGCCCTGTTTGCAATGGTCTGCCGATTTGAGCATGAATATGCTGCACAGCGCTCTGGCATCTCGCTTTCTTCAGCTGCGCAACTGGGAGTACGACCGGTTCAAGATTGCGGACGCATTTCTTGCGCCCAGCGGCTAATAGGGCGTCTACCTCTAGATATGTCTATGTTTTAGCATACACGTCTAGGCCATTCCTGAGATGACAAAGACATGTATATATGTAGCAAAAGGTTGTTCCCATGGTCCCTGTAGAGTCACATATTTGTCTGTGTTAAAATCTCACCTGCATGTCTGCAGAGTTTCTATTGTAAAATGTGACCCTTTGATCAATAATCAAATGTTAATCTTAGGGCTCTTTAAAATTGTTACTGCTTGGCTCAAGGCTGGCAACAAAAAAGGAGGCCTCACACAGATTACAGAAACAAAAATGGTTTATTTAATTCAAATTAACAAACAACTTAACTAAGTCAGATATAACTAAGGTAGATATGATGAATATCAGACATGTCAGAAGTGTGTGGACGAGTGAAAATGAAGTGTAATGCATGTTGATGGGTGCAGCAAATTAAACAAAGGAACAAAGGCTAGGAGCAGGCCAGCAGAGAGAGACGGACTCCTAGGGCCTTTCCGAAACTAGACCCTCACCACTTCCACTCCGACACAAAGTGAACTCTGGTCGGAGTCACCTTCACAGCCAAATTGAGCTCCCTAACTCGCTTAGGGTTTAAATACAGCGGCCAACTTTCGGACAAACTACCCTTTCCCCACAGATTAAATAGGATCTGACGTTACTTAGGCCTACTCACTGCTATAATTTGTGTATCAAATAACAGTTATATTAAGATTCAGGACTGATGTTGAGGAAAAGTTTTTTGTAATAACAAAACTTAAAGCATTTGTCATTTATTCCGTGTTTGTTTCAAATATTTCTTCAAGAACCTGACTTTAGACATCATGAAAAAAAAAATTATATTATTTTATGAAAAGATTGATATTCATTGTAAAGAAAAGACTAGGCTATATATTTAAACCTCTTTATCTTATATGAAAAATATTACATTCACAAATGCAACATTTCAATATAAATCAAATATTATATTGAAGCATTATAGTCTGAAGAATTTGAAACAGTTGTATAAAGATTGTATAAAACTATTTTTCTTTAAAGCCGTTGTTTCTCCCTGTGTATCAAGTTATGCCATGTTCTGTTATTCTGTCATTTAATGTAGGCTATTTTATTTTGGCTGAAGATTTTCGCATGAGATGAATACGATTCAAGAACAACAACAGTTTTAATCAGACAAGAGCCTTTTTTAATTAAATACAATACAACATTTGGGCTACGTTGTTAACCTGGTGATATGAAATGTTAGTGTAGTTTCGGAATTAAAAATCCCCCCATGTTAACCGGCGAAGTCACGCGGAACTCGCATGTAAAAGAAAGGTCCCCCATCGTGCCGCAAAGGGTGTTACACATCTTCAACAAGCCAGCTTCGCTGCTCACTCGGCATCTGAGGGTTTAACATCCCACTACCACTCCGCCCCACTGGTTTCGGATGCCCCTCAATGTGGCGGACCCTCCGCATCAATGTGCAAACGGAGTGGAAGTAGGTAGGGAGAGGGAGTAGCGAGCAGTTTCGGAAAGGCTCCTAGAAAGGCAGCCCTTTTATACCCTCTATGAAGCCCAACCCAGATGGGCAGGTACAAGCATTGAACCCTCCCAGCTCCACCTACAAGCCACACCCAGCATCTGCAAAACAGACAAGGAAGACACACGGGCAGGCAGACTGGTCGTCACAAAATGTTAACAATATTGTGACCAAAACTCATTTCCTAAAATTAAACAATCAGTACAAAACTAATTTACAAAATCAACAATTAAAAATGTTTTTTTAAATGCATTTTTAATCAATAAATAACAATTATAGATTACAGATTATTACCTGGATTAAGCAGAAACAAAAGTAGCTGTAACATAAACTCACATTGGGCACATTATCCAGTTACAATGGCAATACAATGAAGTAAAGTTCACCAAGTTCACATCAACCTCGTATTTCCAGCATTGGTGGCGCCGCATCAGCTCTTTATATAGCTATAATTTAGTATTCAAGAGTCTGACTCACTTGATATGTTTCATCCCTGTGCAAAGCCACAAGATCAACAGGAAGTTTAAGTGCTTTTTAAAAATCTGCCAGGTTATGCGACAAACATTTGACATTTGAGGTGTTAAAGAAGACGCGTTTCCAGCAGGAAGCTGTGGCCTCTATATGATATAAATGTTGACATTACACTGTCTGATACAGCCCCTCAACCAGGCAGTGAGTCAGTCAGCAGGCGAAATCATGGCGCTAACAACTCTCTGCGCTGTCGTTGGTGAGTTCTGATATTATGTGGTTTTTAACATTAACTGCATCCTGGTTTCTGAGCGATTTTAATGTTAGTACCCTCCAGTTAAAACCTTTCTGTTGTACACGCTAGTCTGTGTGTGTTTATGCTC
>NC_060166.1:21753246-21842103 GCF_021292245.1 Micropterus dolomieu | reverse complement strand
TTCTTTCCTGTATACAGTCCCTGCCATTTCATTCAGTTTATTGATATCTAAGTTTTTGCATGGGTTATAGAAATTAATCAATTTAATGTTTCCCTCTTTCCTTGGGCTATAGATTTCAACTATTATACATTCTGAATCTTCTGAGCTTGGGGATTCCCTGTAGGCCAACCCATCCTTGATAAAGGTGATGCACCCTCCACCAGTTTGGTTGTTAGGTCTATCGTACCTTATAGAGCTAAACCCTGGTATCACATAATCTAGTCTGTCTCGTAACCAAGTTTCTTGTACACATATTGCATCTGGAACAACATCTAATTCATGAATGTACTTTTTGAATTCTTGACCATTAGCTATAAGACTTCTTGCGTTCCACTGTAGTATGTGAAGAACCATTATAAGTGTCCTAACCCTCAGTTTGTGTATTTCCATTTTCAGTTACCGTCAACAATGCATGTATTTGATCTGCTTTGATATCTTTCATATCAAGAAGCTTTCCTGCTGCTTCTACAATAGCCTTAATTCTGTCACTTTTCTTTTTCAACTGGGTCGCAACATTGATGGTGTGACATATGAAACCCACAAAGTTCACTTTTTTCACTATCAACGTATCATCGTCAACTTTACATTTATGCTCGCAACCATTGTGTGTGTGAGCTGGAATCTGGTTTTGTGTCTGATTAACTGGTGTTATGTTTCTTTGGACAATTCCACTGGAGTTTTTGTAATTTGATCCTGTTTCTCTTACTTTCTTTAGAGCTTCTGCATATGATACTTTGTTCAATATCTTCACCTTTTGGGCTTCTCTGGCTTCTCTTTGCACTTCACATCCACCAAATGCAGCACTATGCTCTCCTCCACAGTTACAACATTTAATCTTTGCATCCTTTTCACATTTCCCATACTCGTGCTGGCACCCGCATCTAGCACACCTTAGCGTTCCTTTGCACTGCTGAGCTGTGTGCCCCATCCTTTGACATTTATAGCATCTGATAGGGGGAGGGATGTATTCTCTCACGCTGTAATTTATGTATCCCATTTGGACTGACTTAGGGAGGGTTCTTTCAAATTGCACAACCACAGATAGTGTGTCTTTTAATGATCCATCTCGTTTGCTTTTTAGTCTAGTAGCCTCAACTGCTTTGCCTCCCTGAATCTCATTTTTAATATCTTCCATTGACATATTCAAAGGGACTCCTGATATAACTCCTCTAACCTTTGCTGTTGATCCTGGGATGTGGGCCTTCATCCTTTCCCCTTGAAGTGTGGACATACTAAGAATCTTTTCTTGTTGTTGTTTGCTGCTTGCATGTATCAGTATTCGTTTATTGTTCAAAAATCTTGCAAATTTGATTTTGCCAATCTCCTTCTCAATCGCCTTGGTAAGTTTAATTGGGTGATAGTGTCCACCAACCTGACTGAACTCAATTATAACTTTCCAATCGTTTCCTTGCACTTTCTCCGTATTCTCAGGTTTCTGTTTCTCACTCTGGCTAGCTCTCAGTTTCTTGTTATTACTTCCCTCGCCGGTCTCGCTATGTTCTGACCAACTTTTCCCTCTCTCTCTTTCTCTCAAGTCCCTTTTCAATCTTACAGATCTGGACATCATCCACTCCATCTCATCCCCATCTGAACTATTTGACATGATGTTACATTCACAGTACAGTTTATGCAGATCCGCCAACAAAGTTCGATCCTACTATGTTTTCCGGCCACCGTTCGTTCACTCTCTCCACGTAGCTCCAAACCTCCGCGCCTTCCCGCTTGAATACAACTTCCGGCCCATCAACAGCCGTCAGTGACGTCCCAATCCAAACGGCCTCCTCATGGCGCAGCCGCAGAGAGGTCGACAGAGGCGGAGACAAACACGTCATGTGACATGTACCCGGAAGCCAAAGGGACGCTTGATGCGCCACGCTTGTTTTATTTTCACAAACCGCTTGTTGCCGCTTATATATGTATAACATTCCATGTGACCAATGACGCCCGAGCTTCGTACGTCACGAAATTTTGGCGCCAAATGATGCTGAAATATGAAGGGGCCGTGGCGTGAGCGAGGGTGCGACTGGAGAGCCTTGACGTCACCATTTGATCTAGGCTGAATTCAGCTGACAAAAAGTAGCAAAACACATATTTTTAAACGGAAACGGTGGTGCCTTGAACACACAGTCGTGTGCTTTCTTTGCAGCGCTGTGAAAGTGTTTTTTCTGTTCTGTGACTTTATTTTATAACCCACTGGGATGACCGGAGGCAGTATGTGGAGTCAGTTTGCCGCATTCCTGTTATGCTAACGTTAGCAACCATTAGCTAACGTAAGCTAACGGACCGTTTCACCAGTGGCTGAAACCTTTCCAGACAGTCGTCAACATGTATTATTTTTCATCTGGGGCTGCTCCTTGTTACATGCGCTTTGGTATGGTAAGTGGAAAAAGTTCTGCTTTCGGGCGCAGTAATGCTAACGTTAATGTCAACTTTAAACTGAACTGCTGTAACTTACGTTACTTTAGTCCTATAACGTTAACGTTACTGTGGAGACAGTCAAGCTCTGCCTTCATAAGTTAACAAGCGGTTTCTGAACCCAGTGTTTGTAGTAAGATTTATGTTTCCTCAAAAAGTAAAAACATTAATAATGTTGAATAGTATACAGCCTAGTTTCACTGTTATAGGCTAATATGATACGAAAACCCTTCCAGTTGGGAGATTTTCAAGTCAGATCAGTTGGAACTGTGTAATTATTATGTATGTATGATAAGTATTTAATATGTTTATATTTAACTTATATCTGTAATCTTTTTTATTAGATCTAGTTTGTGGTCTGGTGAACTGTATTGTGTTATAAACAGTTGAGTTTATTTTATTTAGCATGGCCTCACTGATATAGATGGGATAGACAAAATATTAGAAACACCGGTCCATGTGATCCAAAATCATACAGTTGCAACAGAACTGAACATTATCATTTTTATGAAGGGATCATTTATTGCAGAAATGTTGGATTAGTAGACTGCATTAAATTTAGCTAAATGTACCAAATAAACTGGTTACTAAGTCTTAAAGACTAAATACATTTATCAGAACTCCATGCCCATATCACATGTTTGTGAGAAGTCTTTACATGGCCTTTATTTTGTAAACTAATCAAAAGTTGGTGTTCATATATTGTGTGCCCATTAAGGACTGTAGAGAGTAGGGCTGGGCGATATGGCCAAAAAGTTATATCCCGGTACTGTTAGGCAGAAATCCGGTATAAAATGTATATCGGTATTTTCTGCAAAGTGGGCTTGGCCACTACGGTTTGGCCGTCCTCCGTTTTCCATTGCAGATAGTACCCAGGCCAGAGATAGCACCCCTCAATCTAGCTGGTCTTCATAGAGACGCCACACACAACTGTCGCAACGCAATATTAATGCGACGCGCACACAGCTGTCTCTTGATTTAAGTTAAAATGTTTCAACATTACTCAGAATCTAAAGACAGATAAGACGGAGGTGATACGAAAAAAGTACCTGGTAGCAGGTACAAGTACAACTTTTACGCAAAGGAAAACCAAAAGAAGGCGAGTAGAGTCGAGTCGAGGCGAGTCGAGGCGGTACCTTGCAGTGGAAAAGGTGCTTTACGTTTCTCTCTCCCTGTTTGTCCGCTTCGGTGACTTTCTCCATCAGTAGTAGGCTAGGCTGTATAAAGTCACCGAAAAGAAACAGAACTTGTCTTCTGGACTTTTCCTCCGGTGATTCCCTTCACAGCAGCAGCTGCATGTCGCGGAGGTGTGTTGACGACGTAGCCCATCAAAACAAAACTAACGTGGTAGCTAACAAATAACATCTGACTGGTGTGTCCAGTGTCGCGACTTGAAACGTAATCACCGTGTTTCTCTGATAAATGCAACAGTGTGTCGTCTAACCTGGGCGGCCCGCGGAAGTGTATGTGTGCGAAACACTGACTGAACCGTGCTTTTCTTTTTACAAGCCAGGTCTTTAACAGTGTCGACCAGCACTGCGTCTCAATCCGTCTTGTTGAGAGTTTGTGAGTAGACGGCTGTGTGCAGACGCAGAGGGAGGGGCTGCGCGGTGAGGGAGAGAGAGGAGCAAACGCTGGCAGGACTTTAAGAAACAAATTAATCACCTCAACATCAAACTATATTGGTATAAACGGTATTGTCTAATTTCATATTTCTTTTGAAATTATATCGGTATACATTATATACCGATATACCGCCCAGCCCTAGTAGAGAGTGCTGCGGAAGGAATTTCATCATGCCCATAATCACCTGACTTGCGAAAGCAGCTTTGATATTGGTGAGTCAGATAAATTATAAAATGTTGTATTTTTTAAGAAAATCAGCATTTGATGATGTTCTTGTTGACTGGGCTAATGTGAAATCTTTATATTGTTTGTTATATTTGCTCTTGCTGGATCAAACAGAGTATTGAGTGGCACTACAGCTATCAATTTGCATATTTCTGCATCAATTGCTGGCTTGCTAAAAAAAATACTACTTTGCTAGAACTGGAGTCAGCAACATTTCACAGTGGATGACATTTTAACAAGAAGATATTTTAGCCCTGACTTGAGCCGTAGAGGGGATATTGTACTGTTTTAGAAAAGTGCATTAGTTCAGCTGTGACTGTGCAATTGTAAATGAATATGTATCTTTAGCAAAACAAATTCTCATAGATTTATTTCAGAAATGATTGGCTGTGATCAAAAGCCGAGAAAACTGTAGATCTATTATAGCATTATCTGTAAACATTTTTCACTGTAGGCTCTGTTAAAGGCTGTTATTAACTTATGACGAGATGGTTGAATGACTCCTTTTATGGTTCTTAAACTATTTAATACCTGACTGAACATAATCATTCATTTTGATGCAGCAAAACCCAAGTTAGGTTAAAGAAATTTGCAGGATGACCCTGCATTTTCTTTTCTTGTCAGTGCAGTGGTCCATGTCCATTTCTCAGGTAAAAACTATATTCTTTTTGCCATATAGTCAGCCATCCTGCTTAAAACAAGTAATTGATGCATTATGTTTTTCTGTCAAGGCCCAAGTTGGAAACCATTAATCTGCATACATTTATGTGTTTGCAGGTGTTTGCTCAGTTCATCGCTTTACAAACGTTGAACATATGCAACCAATTCCACTGCAAGCTTGAGAGATACCAAAGTCCTTTTAGGCAAGTCATGCCAATCGGCCGCCATCCTGGCAACGCCTCTGGGCAGCTTTTGGACTAACAAGACCAGGCTCCTATCTGAGTAAATGGGGAGAGAGCCAGATCTGCACTTTCACTGGTCACCGGGAAATAGAAACTACATGAATAGAATCATCATTAAAATATTTTTAAAAAATCGCTGGAAAAGTTTGACAAAATAAGGTTTAAAAAGCGTTTTTCCCGACCGGTTCTACTTCTACTACGCAGGCGTCACCACTTCAGCCATGAGCAGTAGAATTAAAACAGACCCTTACATCAGTGGAACCACACGATTGGCTGAAATATGTTTCCCGCTTGGCTGTAAAAAGCAGACGATTGGCTTTCTAGCGGGATGGGCGGGGTGTATTGAGAATGTGATTGAGTGGCATATCTCTTCTAAATTGTCTCTGGAGAGACACACCACAACTGATTGCCCTGTACAGGCAGAATGCCAAGAGAGCACAGGCCCTGCTGAAATCCTCAGGATTTATGACCTTCAGGTGAGTTTAAGATTACCTTTGCCCTAGCAACAATGTTGATCACATGATGGTCAGTCAATACAGATTGGGACCTCTGAAATTTGATTATGATGTTGTCTTAAGATGACTAGGAGGATAGAGCCATCTACTTTCAATTTGCATGGTACAAGATCACCTTAAAAGCCATTTACAAGCTTATTTTTAAATTCTTTGGCTTGCCTGAACACATAATCCAAGACAGAAAATCCTCAATTTCGCTCAGATTTTATGTGCTGAGCATGACTTTTTATTTTTCTATCTGTCCAAGAGACCAGCTCCATCCATGATCAGTCACCATACGGGCTACTGACAGTTGCAGAGACACAAAGAGAGAGAGATGTACTATAGGCCTTCTCCACAAACAGTTCACCTGCGGTTGTTACCACAGACTCGTGGGTGAAAAAGTTCAAAACTGAGCTGGGTTTTTTGGGCAATAAAACATATAGCTTACAATGAAAGGTGAAAGCGGACAGATAGCAGCCTGTATGTGTCTGTCACTGTATGATACAGCAAGAAAGAAACTGAAAAGGGCGGTGCAAGCTGGTGTGTGTGCAGTGTTGTGCGGGACGGAACTGTAGGTGCTTGTGCGAATCTCCACATCCTAAAATTGAAAACTGCTCCCTTCAGGGATGGATTAAATGCTACATGTATGTGTATGTGATAAATAAAGTATGTTTAAGGTTATAGTTAGCTTCTATTTCTCACCCATTGTTTGAGTTACTGTGTTTGTTTAAATTTGACTTGTATTTTAGTAGTTGCAGCTGGATGGATTTGTTGTTATTGTTATCAATATTATTATTTTAGAATTACATTGGTAGAACTGTTACACTTTATGACTTGATGTGCTGTAAAATTATTTGTATAATAATAATTATTAAAAAAGAATGAAAACAAATTGATTATCAAACTTGTTACTGGTTATTTATCTGGTCAAGCAATCAGTTACTTAGTGTATTCAGCTTTATGCTTTATGTATCTGTTAAATGTAGAAACGACAGAAGATGTTGTGAGAAGATGATACTAATAAAGAGAACTTGAATTGTAAAAATGGAGTTGTATTTGTATTTTTCAGGAGTACTGAAAATGGGCATTTTGTAAATTTCAAGTTTCAAGGTAATCAGTTTCTACCAATATTTTGAGTATTCTGAATGTATTCGGGTTTACAGTGCAACATGGCTAAACATTTTGACTATCATGTTCGTAAACAATGACACAAGGACATGTCATTCTCATGGCACTGACATTTTCAATGACACAAAGATTTGCTTCTGAGAGATAGACTAAGGATTTTGAGAAAGATAGGGGCTTTTGCAGGTAAAATGCTGTGTTGTGCTGTTTGTGTTTCAAGAAATGCACTTACTGTTTTGCAAATGTCATAGATGATTCGAGAAATGTACCAAGGAGACAGGAAAAACAGTAATATAACTTGTCCATCTTAGTCTCAGCAGTATAAAATACTGCAACATTAAGGAAATGGAACGTAAGAGACAATAAGACAATAGTACATAACCTAAGATGTAGATGGCATCAAATATAAAACCATATGCACAGCCAAAGAAGAATCACTGATTTACAAAAGTGATAAGAAAATAAACTGTTCCATAATAATTTCTAACTTACTTCTAACTAAGGTTCATGCTACTTGGTGTGCAGGGTGGTCAAATACTTCCTAAACATATTACACTGGTTAAACAGGTGGGGGTGCTACAATTCAATCCATAGCCTATCAACAGCAATGTGTAAAAGTGTACTACTAAGACCACTGTCCAGTTAGATTAACAACAAACTCAACATCGAGTGTGGTATTACACAAAACTAGAACTAGAACATCTACAAAAAATGAATGCATCATTTTATCCCATCTTTGACATTGTATGAAACATATTATCCCATGCTCAAGTTCAGGACCATGCATAGCTGTGATTGGTGAAAGCATACGTGGTCAAGTGCATAACAGATTGCAAACTGATGTGCATTTCACATTATAAAATGTTACATAGCACACAAGGCACCAAACTTATAGCAAAATTCAGCTATCTTCACTTTACAAACTTGCCTCCTGGAACACCAACGTCTACCATATTGGGATTGGCAGGTGGCACGGGTGTGACCTTTGCGATACTGCCACAGAGTTCATACAAAAAGATAGGATTAGATGCTGATTTCTGTGGGGGAAATTAGGTCTTCATATTCATGTATATGAACTGGCCTTCAGGAAGAGCACATCAGAACTATAGGATCCAGTTGCTCAGGGATGATGGAGAGGGCGATGGGGTTGCAACCATGGAGGAATTCAGCACCAGTTGAGATTGATTTATTATTTGACAGAGTGACTATAGAGCTAACGGCGACCACATTGCTAAGGCCTACTTTGTTTTAGGAGAAAGACTACTTACCACCAGTGGAATTCAGAAACTATGGAGGGATTTGTCTTAAGTTCAAAGACATGAATCATAAGGGAGTGTTTTCTCTGTGAAACATTTTTGAACAACAAAAGGCAAAATGTGGATATGTCTGGGAATTCAAAGTATGATTGAGTCCACTGCAATGTTGCTCTTTTAGTTAGGAAATCTATCAAGGTGGTTGATTTTTGGGAGGAAACGTTTACTTAATTTTGAACTCAGTACATGTCCTCTTCTGAGTTACCATGTCAAACTCAGAACAGCCAAGATTTTGATGTGTTTCCTTATCTATTTGCTTGTGTATTTAATTAAAGGCCACCAGGCCACCGCCTCACCAGCAGCCATGAACATATTAATGTAATGTCCAGTAGTGCTTGCTGCATGCTATGGAGTTCAGTTGTCATATTCACGTTTCAAATACAAGAAATTGTTAATCTTGCCTCTATTTTTGGGTCCCACTGACCTTTGCACAAGAGTGAAGATAAATGATTTTGACATCAAGCCCTTGGACTATGGAACGCGTTGCCTGGACGTTAACATGCCAGATAGGATAGCATACAAGGGCGTCACTTTGTGTTGAAAAGTGGTGGGGACATAAGGGCTCAGATTAGGAGAGTGATGATACATTGGGTCACGAGACTTGACAATGCGTGAGAACAAGACAAGTTTTTAACACTATTTTTAAGAAATCTGAAATGTGAAATATATGAGCGGGAGGTCTGGGAGTTCTCCCCCAGAAAATTGGAGAAATAAACACTTAATTTCCTGCATTCTAAAGACATTTTCTGCTCCAATTTACGGTGGAAATGTCTTTGTTTATATGAAGGGAAACAAAAAATTCAGCTGGCAGGTGACAATTCATGAATATAAAGATACAACAGAATATAATGCAATAATCAGCAGCTTGTTTTTTCTTTAGCTTTAGTTACTTTTTTGGACAATGCACATTTGTTTCTTCTATAGTTAAATTGCATTGCATGTTTCCCTTTTGCGCAAATAAATCTTTCTCAAAGCACTTTCATCTGTTAGTTAATATTTTTTGGTGCCAGCTATTTTTCAGTTGTGATAGCATATGTCTTACAATCTTTATGTTTTGAGTTGTTGTAATTAGTTTTATTTAACAGCTATTAATCCTGTATTATTTCTTATATTGTTGACTGTGTGGCCTTTCACACAGCAACAACACAATAGTCTGCTATTGAATAGCTGCTGTATATTTTCTTCATATGTATGGTATGAGGCCATGCTGGTACTAACTGGTGCTTCCATGCAGCTCAAATCACTTATTTTATACATTTCTCTTTTTTTTGCTTTTGGATACAATGAGTTTCTCTAAACCACGGCTTTGAGGGGAACAGCTGTGAAAACAGCTGATATGGATCCTTCACTAATGCAACAGAAAACCATAGATGCCATTTATCAGGCAGTTTAAAAACATTAAAAAAATGGTCTTTGCTTAACTCTGTTGAACCCACATGGCTAAATCCCCTTCTCTAGCCTCTCACATACAGTATTTCCTGGGTGGATCTTCAGCAAATTAAATATCTCCAAGCCAAATTATCTAACCGGCTGTCTTTGCACTTACCCCCTCCCTCCTCTTATTATGTTTGGCTTTATTACGGACATGCTCGCTTGCTGTTAAAAGCACTCCAAGAAATGCTGTGGGACTTGTGAGAAAATACTTTGGACATATTGTTTATTCTTCACTCCTTATCTTGTCTGAGCACCACAGTGAGTGAACACAGCACTACTGCACACAGTGGCACTAAAAGATTTATAATGTCTGATGTGAGCAGATTAATATCCTGGAATATGTCTGTGTTTTTTATTTTAATGCTTTAATGTAGATAATAAAATGACTATAGCCAAGAATTACCAGAGTATTCCCAGTCCATAATGTCCTGGAGTCATATATTGCTAGTTGACAGACCACTGTGACTCAGGCTTAAAACAAAAATGAACTCTGGAGAGTCTTACAAAGTTGTAGATTCTGGTGGCTGTTATTTATAAGGAACATTGTAGACTTGAGATCAAAAACTGACAGTGAAGACAATGTGACTCTCGACCAGTGTCTCATGGCTCTACAGATGTTTTTTAAATGATAAAATTTGGAAATATACTTCCTCTAAATCCTTAATGTACCTTTCCATAGTTTAAATGTTCTCTGAAAATGTTACAAATTGTCCCCAATTATTATTACTGATGCATTAATATGTAATATGTAGTTTTCATTGGACAGTAAAGGAATTAAAAATTGAAAAGCAACAAGTAAATAAAGCTGTTGGACAAATGTAGTGGAGTTGAAATTACAGTAGTTGTTTCAGATCATTTGCAATTAAATTGTGACCAGTAATGGAGTGATTTCTTTGTCTTTTGTGTCTCACCCCTAATTGTGATTTAGGTCAGTATTTTCTAAAAGTGTTTACATAGATACCCACCACCTATGAACTACACTACATTACAGCTGCCATGCTGCTGCTCTGTAGGCCAGCAATCCAAATTCCCATACCTAACATGTTTTCACAGCCATGCAGCTTGCTGAAAGACTGATTATATTATTTACACAACCTAAGAACTGAGGAAAAGAGCCATTGTTCACGAGGGCCGAGTAGATGACACAAATTTTGTTTAAGCACACAATGGCAAGTTTAATGTGAATTATTGGAGCACCGAATGAGACTGAGTTGTTGAAAGCTATACCACTCTGTGCCAAATAACCTTTTAAAATGTAAAATGTCTCTAACTCTGTAATGTTCTCAGTGCTGCTGTTTCACGTGAATCATATTTTCTAAGGTTTATTACCAGTGTATTCATTGTGACCATTATGAGAGGAGGCATCTGAGGTTTGTGTTTTGTATTTGACAGTCTCCTCTGTCTGCATGGTCTAGTCACAGTTTGTGGCTTGTGTTCTGCATTTGATCTTAAATGATCCCTCGATCAGCTTTTCAGAATGGACAGAATGGGGTTCTGGGAAATAAAGGAATCCTGTGTATTTACTGTGGTATTTCATGATGTCGGACTCTGTCTATCGTTTTTGTCTCAGCTGCTGCAGCGTTGCGGTTCTTCTCTATAAAGTAATACTTAGACATTAGGTCAGGGGTGTGAATGAAAAATGAAGTTGCCTGTGCTGAAGGCCAAAAATAAGAGTTTTGAAGGGGCGGGAACAGCCTTCTTTGAGCCAGGTCTTCTTTCACCCATAAGATGTTTGTCTGGAAGCAATTTTGCCTTTACATTAAATCTATTTAGTAAAGTGGCGTTCATCACAGGCACCACTGATTTCGTTTTTTAATAAAAAGGCAGAAAATGAGCATAAGCTGCTTTCCCACCACACAGCAGTGGGCATGTATGAGAGAACGTGCTTTTGAGATGTGATGGATGAATGGTAGGCCTGAATATTTTGCTCCTTTGTTCTGATCAAACATTCGCTGGTGCTTCAGACCACATGTTTTCCTGTGATTTTCTGGCTACAGGGAGACAGTTTGCCATAATTAAATCAATCATTATACCATCCGGCCCATTTCCATTGGAATAACTACTATTGGATCAGGCATGTTTTAATGTTTCTCACCAAACCGAGGGCATGCAAATGCTTTGTATTCTTTCTAAAAGTATTACAAGCAGACTATATCACAAGAAAAAACGCTGATACGCACAGCTATATCTGCTCTTGTCATACCTGTGGAATCGTTCATTCATTTTCCGCATTATTTTTTTCCTCGTCAGGGTCACAGGGGGCTGAAGCATATTACTTTTATTACTGCAATGACCTAATATCCCCATGTGGATGAGGAAATATCTTTCTATCTATCTGAACAAATAACCTGGAACAGGTCAGTTATGCATATGGCCAGCTCATCATGTGATATTGACGTTTGTTTCAGGTATTTAATTCCACTTCTTACCACTTCCAACATTTAATGTGACAAAGTCATATTTTATATTGCTCCTCTCACAGGGATTACACTTGGCTAAAACTATCTCAGATGTATTCACAGATAAATAACATTTCATAGTGTCAGATTATCTGCATCCTAATAGGAAAACAAATTAAACACTAATCCTGTCCAGGGTTAAGCATCAGTTTAGTTTATAAGGATAAATACAAGCTAAACTCTGAAAAACAAAACTTTATCCACAATATCAGCTGTTTTGAACACACCCAGATTCCTGAAAGACTTTTATTCAGCTGTGATGAACAATGTTGTGTCTACTGGACAGTAATAAAGGCTCTACGCTCATTTCCCAAGTGACATTATCTTCTTGCTTGTTTTGTATAGTACAAAAAAATGATGAACTCATTATTATATATAGAAATATAAAATTGTGTAAAAGACATTTTTATATAGATAAATGCACCTGATAATAAAACACTATAAAATATATTCATAAGCACTTGTGTCAAATGTGTAGAACAGAGAGATATCACTTCAGGCTGCCATTATTGGCAACGTCTGAACCTTTTTATATGCAGTCTATGGTCTGAATTTGTAATAAGAAGCTGAAATCTTTTTCATTGTGCAGCAGACATTATATTTATAATGGGGAAGTTTTGAAATGTCTTCAAAACAGCGGTGAGTTTGTCGTTAAGATAAGTGCTTTGTTAAAGAAAAATTGACAGTAGTAAGGTGTAGTCTAATGTAAGGTTTCCTTTCCTAACTGTAGCTGGTGTTTGACCTTTATTGTGTTTAGTACAGTGATTACTGAGAGCATTGTGCCTTTGTGTAAAAATTGTGACTATAAATGTTTATTTAGCTGTTATGTTTGCATTTCAAAAGACTGTATGCGTGATTGCATGAAATAGATACACACGAAAAGCAGGCAATAGTAATGAATAGTCTGTGTTATACATTATAAATATTCTGTTGTGAAGTGTTTTTAATTTGAGGTTGCATTAATGGTAACAATTGTCTGTTTCATCTCACCAAAAACCACAGCACTACACCCTAAACCTGCAGCAAGTAAAGGCCAGACGTGAGAGCAGTTACGTTAGAGGTAAGAGATCCCGCACTACATCTCACACAACATTTTTGTGGATTGCTGGCTGACTTTGAAATTGGAAGTGAGGAACATTTAATTTTTTACCTCTACGTGCTCACGCTACCAAAACAAGATAAACATGGAAATCCACAGGCTAGTCATAGGTTGCAGAAACAAATTGGGCTCGTGGAAGAGTACTCTGAGGATAGAAAAAGATACAAAAGGTAGGGCTTCGTGTTAATCTAGAGGGTATCTTCACAGCAAGCACAATCTGTTGGAACACTATTAAAATTAAATAAAACAATTTACATCAAAAGTTCAGTTAATGAATCTGGGACATTATTCATTTTTGCAATAAAACCCAGCTGCGTGGCATTTCGAATGTCATCATGTTGTTGGCTTTTATTGTTTGTTTTTCCTTAGAAATGCAAACACACTGATGACATGAACAGAAAATCTTTGAATATGTCCTCCATGTAATTGTTTAAAACAACAAGCAAGCCCAAAGTGTGTTATTGTTATGTTGAGGCAGTTTTATTGCTGACATGTATGACAGGCTGTTGAGACAACTGTAATCCAAAACGAATTAGTGAGATAGTGAGATGGTTACTGTGACTCCGCAAATAACAATGGTTCAATAAAACGGCTAAAGCTAAAACATTGCTGTCTCTCCTCATCGTCCTGACACGTTTCTGATCTGTATTGATCTGTTACAGGTGCTTAATAGTGGCTGTTAATTTTGCTGTTTGCTCACAGCAAAATTATATTGTATGTAGTGTTATTTTTAAAAGTCACAGTACTACTGGACCAGCCTCTGTTGAAGTACACTGATTTGATTTCAGACAAGAAAACTAAGGACTGAAAATGAGGTTAATGTTCGAGTAATACTCCAGCTGCAAAATAGTTGAGTGAATTCCATGCGTAATAGCACTGCATCAACATCTCTTGAGAGGAACTCAGTTTGGTACCATATGTGGCCATGAATGACAATAACAGGTAGCTCATAGTGTGATTTCCATAAAAAGGAGAAACCAAACCTGCATCTGCGACTGAGCCACCAGTTCTCACCCCCTGTTGTTGGGATCTGTTAGCTGGATGCGCTATAGATCTATAGCTGTAATAAATAAACCGGTACGTGTGTGTTATTTTCTAAATAGTTTATAGTAGATGGTCAAGAAACATGCGGAGATGCCTAATGCCCAGTTCTTAGCTCCATATTGTAAGTACCATCAACATTTATCAACATTTTATAAGACACTGTGTTACCTTTTCACTCAGCCAAATGTTTGCAGTATTAGGTCACATGCAGTAGGCTGTTCAAAAGCATGGAGCCAGACTGCACATCTGAACTGTATTATCATGAAACACTGTTTCCATGAATGAAATTGAGATGTATAGGGATAGAGTGGTATGAATGGCTGAATTTTTAACAAAAACAAAGTATATGTGTATCCTGGCCGCTTTAGAGGTGCAGCAAAATTTGATTCACACAATACAAATAACATGGATATCACAAATATGTTTTGTTATTTCAACTGTAGGCCACACTGATACCCGACACAATGTTGTTTTTAAAAGATATCGAAGATTGAAACAAGTGTGTTTGGCAAACATGCTAGAGTGCAAAACATGTCACTAATGCACTTGGCTATAAGGATGTTGTCAGAGGGTCCATTCACTACAGAAGATAACAACAGATGGTTTTACTTGAGGGGGAAATCCTGTAGGGTTTATTTTTCTGTTGCTTTTGGTTTGTTCGCTAATATTCTCATGGTGGTTAGTGTTTATTATGCAGATACACGCAGCTCCACACCGGCAGAGTGTTCCAGTTAGATTATGAGACGTTACTCGGAGAGAGTTGATGTTGTCAATATCATGGAAAGATATTCTGACAGAATGTGGCAAACATTGCTTCCATATGAGAGTGATTTCCTGTGTATGTTCAAAGTCAACAACGTCAGAAAGTAAAAATGCCCTGTAAAGTTAATGAAGCGTGTTTTCCCTTCCTTTAGTTTGAGTCTAGATTGATAGATGTATGTCAAATTATGGCCTCTGATTTTGAGCAGGTAAGACAAACTTTATGAAATAACACTACTTTCTAAATGAAATGTACTGATTTCTTTGGAATCCAGCTTGTGAGAAACAGAAAACAGTATCTGATGACTCCATTGTTTGGAACTGCTCTAGTCTGTGCTTACATTTTACCTCATTGTTACCACAGACTAATCAATAAAATATGATGTATATGACATGTCCAAGAGCCTGTGTCCTGAACAGACGTTTGTAACTGCAAGGCCAGAGATTACAGTTGGTATGCATTAAGAACAGTGCTACACTATCTTTGTTCCAGCTGATTTGAATCTCTTTTATTAATGTTTTATAATATCTTCAAGTAACTCATTGTTCAAAAGTTACATTCATGGACATATTTTTCTTATTTTTCTTACAACTTTTAACAATAATTCCATGTTAGTGTATTACTGAAAAGCTAAAACATGTGTGAAATTGCTCCACCATTTGGCCTGCACTATAAATCAACAAAGCTAATACTTTGAAAAGGTCAACGAAGTTGGATCTAAGCTCTTTATGGCTGAGTTTACGGAAATGATCACTCCAAATCTTAGCCCCGGAGGCTGTATTTAATTTGTAATATTAATTTCCAAAATTGAAATTTATTGGTGGAATAATGTTTTACCAAAAGCTTAGAAACCTTCACCACAGAACTGTGGTACCCACAAAGCCATGTTTTCATTTACTTAATCCATTGATGTCACTGTTACACTCATCTGACTGACACATTGACCTGTTGTCCCTTAAATTCTGCATTTAGAAAAGTCTATAAATAAGAGAATGTGAAGTGAAACTTTCTTCTACGTTCATATAAATATCCCTTTAATTCTTACCCTTAAATAACTGCCTAACCTGAGCAGCCAGGGGATGTATGTTGAACCAGTCTGTTATCACTTTAGGAGTCATCATAACAGCTAATAGTGTATGTGTAGTGTGGCAGTGTACTCATGTTGGGCTGTAATACTATCTATCTGTAATCTTACCAAGTTTACTTAATCATGTGCAATCATGAGCACAATGTTACAGTCCAGTTTGTCAACACATTCTTTAGCAATACCGTTGCTGGATGTTATTTGACTGTGTATTGGGCATTAGACTTTGCCAACCCGGCTTTGGTGCCTCCAGTGCAATTTCAACATCTGAAAGGCCAAACAGTCAAACAGATGTAATCATTTGTTGCACTTTGTGCCAACACGACCTTGAAATTAAGCAGGATTGATTCAGTCTTTTGAATTTTGATGCTACCCAGATGTGCATCATTTCAGTGCTAACGCTGTCTTAGTATCCACTAGAAAACCCAGTTTGACACAAGCATGTTTGTCTGTCTCATAAGAATGATGAATTCATTTGTGTGTGTGTGTGTGTTTGTGTGTTACTGGTTCGACATTTATTTTCATCACATCTAGTTTTGTTCATCAAAGCCATTGAAATTTGTTTTATTTATGGTTTTACTATACATGTATTTAATCCACATTAACTCCTTTTCATGGTTGAGATGAAGTCAAAGCATAGTCAAAATGTAGTCAGTGAATGGCATGTAGTACAAAAGATGATGACTGTTCCATGTTTTCTAGATTGCATGCAGTAAGTTATTTTCTGCCAACTCAAGGCACTTTACCTGACACCTTGTTTTCATTTTGGCTTTGGATTTTGGTTGGTCTATTGAATACTTGAAGAGGAAGTCTCCATCTACAGTATCTAAACACTATTTTGACTTGTTTGGATAGGTTGATTGTTTCCTCTTGACCTGAAGTACAAGAGCTCAAATACCTTTATCATTGACTTCTGAGTTTTAACATTGATGGTAAGCTGCTGATTATCTGTGTATTTTCACTACACCAAAGAGCAAAGTCTTCCCACAGCACTAGCACAGCTGAACCAACAACTAGAAGCCTCGACTGTTGGTAGGATCATCAGTTTATTTAGCAGAAAACAAATTGTAGCTTACTTAACATGTATCAAAGCAGACTAGTAGCTGATGGACTGTGTGACCCCTGAGATATCACCTTAAGAAAAATGTGACACCACTGTTGATTTATAGCAAAAAAAAGTGAAACAAGTGCAGATTTTGTAAAGTCCCATTGTGCATTTGTGACAGTGACATATAACATGGGAAGTGTACTTGAATATGATCTCATATTTCTGGCTTTCCAGTTCATTAGTTGCCTTGATGTTATCCCTGGAAAATGCATTCGGTTGCTTGGTTGACAAAAGTGAACAACAGTTATTGTTAGCACCTGATATATTACAGACCCGATTTCATATTCTATATATACACATAATTATCCTACAGTGCTGTTGGAACAACCTTTTGTGCTAGAGTATTGTCATCTCAAGCTGTTGACTACACTACTGTATGTGTGGCTGTACTTTTATGTTGAAATACGCATGTGGCGTGCCTAAGGAATCCATCCATAATCTGTACTATGATATGACAATAAAGTTTATTAATGCAGGTGTTTAGAAGTGTTTCACAGTGTTTCAGCTTGACTGAACTAAGAAGCACTTTGATCAGGACATTGTGGTGAATGTGGGGGTACAAATAATAGTACAAAAATAGTTAAAAAAATATAAATATGAATGTTACATTCCGCTTATTCTCCGACATAGAAAACTGAGGTTTCGGGCCCAGATGCAGACACAGAAGCGGAGCAGGTAAAATTAGTGGTGTTCATTTGACCAAATGGTGAACAGAGCAGGTGAAGCAGTCCAAGAGAAAGCACAGTAATCCAGAGAGGTGAAAATCCATAGATCCATATGACAGTATAAATCCAAAAGACACGAGGGAACCACGAGGAATAGTGGTGAGACCTGAGTCATAACCTGAGAGGTAAAGGTAGAAACATAATGACCTGGCACAGAGTGAGAGGAGCAGACCAACTAAATACACCAGAGGGGTGGACATAATGAGACACAGGTGATTTATATTAGACAATCAGAATACTATTTAGTACCATTACATCTCTTGCATAGAACTATCAAACTCAACTTCACACAGACTTAATGGTATCACTTTGTTATTTTAAATTAAGTTTAAATAGTTTTGAAAGATTACATAACTGTCTTTACATGCTGTTATCTGAAAGTAGTAGGTAGCCTTCATTTTGAATAACTAACTAACATATTGCAGATTCAGTGGAACATACACTGTGAAATGCCACATAGTTTGCAGTTGCCTCATTCGTATTACCATTGAGACGTTATGTAAATGAACTGTTCCTGCCTTAAAGCACATTTAATCCATACTTGTATTTATGTTGAATAATATTCCCTGACCTCCTCTTCAACATTTCGGACAGTAGGCTAAGTGTTGTCTGCCTCTCGCCTTGCCAGTACCTGGTGTCTGATGTTTTTAATGGTGACTCAAGAGCTGAGGCATGAACAGAACCTGAGAGCTTTCCATCTGATGATGTAAAGACAGAAAACAGGTGGCAAAAATTAGTCTGCAAACTTTCCACTTGTACTCCTATTTCCCACTTTGTTAGTTGTGTTAACAGAGCTTTCACAGATTATGGTCCTAACCCCGAGTTAGGCATCAGACTGACAAAAGTTAACAGAGCACCCATTTTCTCTCAAGTGCTGATTCTGTAATCATGAAAGGATGCTTTGTGTCTAGCTCCCATGTCAATAACTGTAACTTTTAACAGCAAATTTGAGCACCTCTGAACTTTGCAATGATGAATTTTCAAGCAACAAATAATTGTTACTCAGAATTGCAGGATTGTAAACCTACTAATAAGAAATACATTTAAGATGGGGTAAGCGATCTTATTCAAAAATATGTCATAGCTACTGTAGCGGCAGTTTGCTAACGCACAACTTAGCTAATTAAAATACATTACTTGCTGTGTTCACTCTATACTGTGGTTTTTGTCATGGTGTTGGATTTGTCAAGAATCACTTATTGCACCTTTAACTCAGTGCCTTGAATGCTTGTAAACCATACTCTTAACAGTGCAGTCAGAAAGTAAGAGGACAGTAGCAAAATTGTAGTTGTTTTGAAATAAAAAATGGCTTGACATTAATGTGACAATGATGTTAAGGTGCTCACTCTTAGCTTTAATTTGATTGTGTAAATCCACATCAGAAACTGGGATCCTATCGACACACAGCCCCCGAGATTTAGGAGATAAAAAATTACCAGTCTATGAAAATTACACACATGGACTTAAATCTTATCATATTTAATATTTGGTCGACTGTGACTCATAGTAAATGCTTATCCAGGACTATATAGCAGCCGTATTCATGTTTTAATTGTTGTGGGAGCTTTCTTCCTCCTGTCTGGTCTTAAGCAAGTTAAATTCCTGTTGGATTGTTTGTCTACTCAGTGGTGGGGGTGGAATCACATGAAAAACCTTAAGTTGCACACAATCTATATAGAAGTGAACAACCTCAAATATCTTTAAAGCAGACATACACCATAAAGCACATTACAAAGATATTCCCCTACACGTCTTCAAAAAAAATTCTCCGTATGTTTACCAAACAGTGAAATATCCCACCTTTTCTTTGAATGTTGTTTCAGGTTTTTGGCAATGTATGCTTTTATACTGAAGACATCTCTTTAGGCTCATAGTCACCATGCGTCCGCGTTTAGGGTGGTTTTACAAATTCCCGGGGTAAGCTACTCTGCCAGCGTGGTGACAGACAGGAGACACTGCTAAACGCTTATCGCTTTATTGTTTTTACTGTGTTTAGCTTTCCCAGCATTGCTTAATTTATTGAGAGTGATTAATTAGTTTCTAAAGTAGAGGTCATGTGAAATTACTTGCAGCCTGCCACCTGTGCTTCCCTTATCATTCATCTATATTAAAGCAAAATTATTTGATATAATTATTATATACATTGAACATAAAATGATATAGAACATACAATCAAAAATTACTGTAAGTATATATTCTGACTGCGATTCCTGGAATATTTCACAACATAAACATATCAGGAATCTCTTTCAACAGACTGAGCAGTGGTCTCTTTGTACCAACAAATTTACTTAAGTTGGATACATCTGTATTGTAGTTTGTTTAGAATTGCAGCCATTTATTTGTTTTTTAAGCCAGATTCAGTGATAATGAGGACTTGCTAGACTAGAATTTGCTAGAAGAATACCCAAAAAAGCATCTATCTAAAGAATTACTGAATAAAACTAGTGGCCATTGTGCAGCAGCAAATAATGACTTTGACCAAATTTGTTTTTTGTGACTGTTGAACCTATTTAGACATTATTTAGGACTAGGGTTTATAGGATGCCTTTATCTTAATTGTGCACTTTTTTGAAAATGGATCCGTTTTACACAAGTGAATTGTAGTACAGTTACAGTTGTTTTACAGTTGTTGGGCGGCTGTGGCTCAGGAGATAGAGCGGGTTGGCTGTTAATCACAAGGTCTGCAGTTCAATCCCTGGCTCCCCCTGGTTGCGTGTCGAAGTGTCCTTGGGCAAGATAGTGAACCCCGATTTGCCCCTGGCGAGTGTATGAATGTGTGTTTGAGCACTTAGGCTCAGTGTATGAATGTGTATGATTGGTGAATGCAGATGTAGTGTAAAAGCGCTTTGAGTGGTCGAAAAGACTAGAAAGGTGCTATACAAGTACGGAGCATTTACATTTACATTTTGGTTGCCAGAGATTCATCTTGGAACATAGATCAAAAAGCTCTTCAAGTGTCCCATTGCAAATGACTTGTTAACACACAGAGCCATTTGCATGCAGATAACCAATCTCTACATACTGCAGTCCAAATTATTTGATTTGCCAAGGCTACGTTCCCTTTGAAATCAAAAGTCTAGTGGTTGCTAAGAAAGCGTGACAATAAAAACAAAATACATCACCTCTATGGCTGTCTCATGCTCCAAGTTAATAGTGTGTCAGCACTGTCTTACATTCTTGTTCTGCTTGTGTTTTGTCCCTGACAAATTTTTGGCAAGTATGGGTCATCCACTGTAAGTGGTCTCCATGCCTCCTGGCCGTGCCTCATGTTGAGTTATTTTATTACATTTATCTAACTATTTTTTTTTAGCACTATTTACATTTATTGCCACTCAGTAGTTGATGTGAAAAGTTTGAAATGTGCACAAGTTGACACATTTATTACGTTAGTTACACTTTGGCCCTGTTCAGTGTGTAACTGCTGATGTCACAATGTGATATTAAAATGTGCAAACAAGTTTAATGTTAAATTGATGTTGGAGCCTTATACCTGACTTACAGTAGAATGTGGCCAACCACTATACATTTTCAGATT
Source organism: Micropterus dolomieu (assembly GCF_021292245.1). Lineage (NCBI taxonomy): Eukaryota > Metazoa > Chordata > Actinopteri > Centrarchiformes > Centrarchidae > Micropterus > Micropterus dolomieu. Next base: position 21,820,710 of record NC_060166.1, on the reverse strand, counting down.
GGACAGCCATCTTATTATTCCTATAAAATAAGCTGTTTCATATGTTTTCTCTTGAGCTCTATTAAATATTTAGATAGGACATATGAAGGAGCCAACATCTGACTACACTGATATGAAGGTCTGGATTTTCTATTTAGCCAGAGCTGCTATACGTCAGTTCATACTGAGAGACAGCAACTGTAAAATAACATGAATCTCCAGTGTCTGTAATGTAACAGTTTACATAGACTGCTTTCATAGTTCAATTTTGAACTTGTTTTGTTATTATCTCAAGAAAATGTGCCACAAAACAGAAAAGCAAGATGGTAAATAGGGTAAAATGGAATACTTGTAGCTTTGTATGAAAGAGTTACACAGCTATAGGCTGAAAGAAATCCTAGCTAGTCCTCATCAAATCTCATAAATAAATCCGAACAAAAAGTAAGGCTAGCAGTGCAGTGACAACATTCAATGTTCCCTTTCCTTAAAATGATATCTTGAAATCATTCAGTTACTAAATTTTTATATCCATACCAATCCACTTTCCCACTAAGATGGTATTTTCAGTATTTTTCTACCCAGGAATTACTTCAGGTCCATCAGTGTCCACTGTCTTTGCTTAAATGTTAGCAGGTGGTTTATCTTTTTGAATTCATTTCATTCCCCATAAACAACAGCATTGGCAGCTCCAAGTCCAGTCCTGCTGCTGGAGGGTATTTGAAGCATCTGCCGTTTCTATGATCGCAGGTGTTGTGATTTCAAAACAGAATGAATTAAAAGGAGGCACTGTAACAGAATATTTACTGCTCCTGCTGCCAGTTCAGGTGGCTGACACTTGATGAGATTCTCCAGGAATTGCACAATGAAAGAGTGCTCCTTTGGAGAGTATTTATGGCTCTTTCCCTGCATCTCAACCAGGTGCGTAAAAGCCTCTGTAGCTCAAGGATTCGTTGATCGCATTGGTAGCTGCGTTTACACAAATGCTGCATGTGGTTTTTAAAGAGTTGGCGATGACAGTGCAAAGCTTTTCAGTGACAGTGGAGAAACTCACTTTGCAAAAGTAACATTGCACTATCCATTTAGGGCCACTGGCTCGTGCCACTATTTCCACTAGACACTAGAGGCTGACATTTTGCGGGATGGCTACTTTTTAAGCATAGATGGTAGAAGCCTTGGCACAGGAATGTTTCAAGGAACATACATGCTCATACATAGAGATGAGTAGTATAATCTGTTGGATTAGCCATGCAAATAGAAATGCTAAAGTAACACTCATGTTGGAAGCACAGGCACCTTGTTTCAGCACCTTTCTATTTGCCAGATGCTATCGTGTCGTTGTTTGTAATGAAACACTGTACAGCTGGAAGGCAGTCTGCACAAAAAGTACACTTTGGTTGCAAAAACTGGAGAGTCTCTGTGAATATAGTTGGATTAATATACATGAACACACTGTACAAGTGACATATATACTGACAAAGAGAGCATGCATTCTGAGGGGCATGTTTTCTTCTGTGATGGCCTGGGTTTCTGCTTGAAAGCAATTTGAACACCTTGAAACCACATCATACTGCATCCCTTAACTTCCAACAATGTGTCATGGGTAAAATCATAGACATTTTCACATATGCTGCCCCATTTCCATTAATGAAAACCAGGACCAAAATCTCAGAAATAAATTATTACATGATTTGCCTGTCAGTCAGAAGGTGCTCTGTCTTCTTCTAAACTTTGATCTCATTGTAAATGTCTATTGACAGACACGGTTTTACTTGAGAAATGTTATGAACACATTACAATGATAGTTTTGCATACCTCATAAAGGTTGATGTTGGCATGTTGATTTTTTTAAACTAAAACCACATTGTTAGTTACAGTTGTGTCAGGGCCCGCAGTGGTTAGAAAGCCGCTGATGGGTCCTACTGGTTGGTCATGGCGTCAGTGAGAAGGGCATTGGTACCACCAACATATAGAGACAGACACAATATTGTGAACGTCTCTATATGTTTGTAGTTATTGAGAGGTGAAAAGAAAAATCTGTGTTTCTTCTCTGACATAAGAGATATTTGATTTAAAGGTGCATTGTGGTTGCTATGGGTACATAATTGTGCTTTCAAGATACAAGTAGCAGTGGTACAAAAATTGGCCCACAAAAAACTGTAGGGCCTATATTAACTCTATAGGGTAATGCTCCAGCAACAAGCTTTTGTGCATCAAAACATACAGTTCTGCTCTGCTTGTCTTCTTTTTTGTTCAATCTCCATCTTACACTAAATTACCAAGTCATAAATTATGGTTGAATAACCCATTGTGTTTACACTTGCCATTGCAATTACATCATTCCAACAATATTGTCGTTATAAACTAAACCAAATGTGGGGATGCTAACTTTGTCACTGTTATCCAAAGGACATGCATTTAGTTTTATTTCTGTGATTATTCATGCGTGCAAAAATCCAGCATTTTTGTTATATATTAAAAAGTAATGCATCCGTCTGTGCTCAAAAACACCATGCAAGAAATACTGAAGTATTCTTACAGATTTGAATCAGGAGATCTCAGTGCTGTCGGGTCTCATCAAACCTTTTTACCTCCATGCCAGCAGTTTGATCTAACAAATGGTCCATTAGGTATGCACCATGCCATAGTTGCACCAAAAGCATTTTTGTGATATTTTCCTGGCAAGGTCTGTGGAAAATGTCTGTGCTGGACTCTTACTGCGTTCTTTCAGTAACACAGTTTGAACTGCCTGTCAAAACCCTTGACCAGACAGTCATTCTACTCTAATGATTTATGAAGCAACGACACAACATCTTGACAAATTAGTTCTCATCTTATTTTGTTTTTATTTTGTCTCCATTTTGACAGAATGTGTTATTGAGCTTTGCATTAATATCCCTTTGACCTTTGATATCACATCTGTGAGGTTGTAATAGCCGCTGAAGTGTGCCTTACTTTGTGATTAATGAGTTTAAAGTGGAGTCACTCTGTGGCAGACATGATGTAGAATGACTTGGAATTTCCATTTGTGTTTTATATTTTCAGGCTAGTTCAGCATCCTACCAAATGAGTAATTAGATGTTATTGCTTTTTACAACATATGCACATAGTATATCATGAAAGTTGTTCATTTTTTTGTTAAAATACATGCCATTTTAATTGATTTCTTATGATCATATTAAAAAAAAAAACTGAGCAGTTTATGTTAGACGGCTTGTGTTTTTCCTTTGCTATAAATACTGGCAGTTGAGCCAACAGGCTGTCATATGGGTTTGCACTGATCGTGCACCATGTGCCTTTATCTGTCAGCCAAAAATCCTTCACTCTGTCTCAAGCTTCCACTGCCTCTCAGAGCTGAGCAGTCTTGACAGATCAAGCCGCAGAGGCTGAGGGCACTGATTACAACAGACGAAAAGCAGTCGAACTGCACCAGTGATAACATCGTGAGCATGGGAGAAAGCATGGGAGAAAGCATGGCAGAAGCAGCACAGCAAGCAAAAACAATTAAGTCAATGAGCCTGACAAAGTGGGTAGTAACCATGTTAAAAGTCCTTTGCGAACCTGTTCACTGAAAGCCTTGAGATGTTGTTGAACTACTTACTCTTGCCTCATTCATATGGGTTTATGGAGAATTTTGTGTGCGCTACATTACGTTAAAGGGTAATACGATTGTAGCATACTGTGCTTAAATATAGTCATGGATCACAAAAGCTTGTGAAAGTGTGTGTAGTGGGGGGTACATAAGAATAATATATTTACTTTCACGCTTCATTTCATTGTTACACGTTTCAGTCCCAGTCATGAGTTTCATTTGTCATTAGCCGTTTGGAATTTGGTTGTTCTTGAAATGGAGAAGTAAGGTTTCAACATGGCTTGTAAAGTTGAATTTACTTACAAGTGAAGTTCCAGGTGCTCTGGTTTCCTGCCATCGTCCAAAGATATAAATATCAGGTGGACTGGGGATTCATAATTACCCAAAGGCATTGTTGTGTGTGTCTATGTGTCTCGGTTTGTGCTGTGGTGGACCAGTTCGAGGAATTTCCATGCGTTCTGCCCATTGCTTACTGAGGTACAATGGGAAGAGAAAAAGTTCAGAAAAATCAGTGTGCAATGATTATATATTAGACTTAATTTGTGAGAAGTGTAAACAGTATTTGTATTTACTTGCACCAAGCTCATCTTTACACTGGGGAAATCCCCTTACTCTCATGTTTCAGTGTAAGAAAAATGTGTTCTCTTTTTGTTTGGGATTGTTGATTACTTGATAGCTCATTGTTTTCCTGATTGTTTTATCCAGTTGCATTGTTTTATTGCATGCAGTGAGAGTCTCTTTAAGGTTTATTTCACAACATACCAGAGAAGATTTTATTTTGTCCATAATATGCCTGTCAGACAGTATTTGTTGAGGGAGGCATTGCCAGGAAATGAGTCAGTTGTGTTCCACCAGTGACTCTGAGACAAGCTATTAAGTGATTTACTGACCCTCTGGTAGATATTAAGTTTAAATAAAATCCCTATGTTCTTATTTCAAAATATGGCACCATTCGGAGAACATGAATGTCACGCAAGATTCCAAGGGAACTGTCACCTAAGGATGCAAATTATTAACAAAGGTGAATGTTTTATTAGCACCAGAGGCAACATGTAAAAGCAACGAGAGGCAGCTCTTCTTGGTTTGAACTGAGTGTTGATAAATCTTTCTAACTGATCAACAAATATCTCTTTACCTTTAAAGATGAAAACGGATGCTACAAGACAGACATTCACACAGCCCTAGAAATGATTAAAAACAGATTATACGGTATATGAGTGTATAGAAATACTCAATCATTATTATGGATGTCTTGTGGTTTACAGACGTGCATTAATGTTAAAAAATACAGGTCAGGAAGATGATGTTTTTTTTTAAATAATCAACTTTGTTGTCACATACAATTACACACAGTACAACAAATGCAAGATTTGTCCTCTGCATTTAACTCATCCTGATTAGGAGCAGTGGGCAGCCATTGTGCAGTGCCCAGGGAGCAGTTTAGGGTTCAGGGCCTTGCTCGTGGGCACCTTCGGCAATGGTCCGTGCTGGAGTTCCCAAGCCAATTCTCCACGGACTCTGCTAATTCCGCCTGAAAACTGCTGACTTATCATTTTCAACACGTTTTCTGAAAATGTTTCCAGATTTCTCAAATACATCAATTTGCTGTGGGTGACTCACATCATCTGCAATTATACATACGTTTTGAAGTAAACAAGTAAATGCACCAATAGATCTTTTACTCCACGTCTGAGTGTTTATTGGGTGACAAACTGTAAATATTTTAGTGCTGTAACTTCCTACACAGTTAAGTTTTGAATAGACAGATTAATCAGGCCAATACCTGGCATTTTGAGAGAATCGGCATCGGCCGATACCTGCACTCACGCCAAAAAATGTCTGCAGACACATCTGCAGGCAGCATCTTCGGTGTGGCTGCTGTGGAACGATGTTAGCACTCCCCCTTGTGAGTTTTGGAAAAGTGGTGAAAAAGTTAGTTTTGAACACTAAATGTCCTCAGTCACCATTTTCTTTTCCAAATGTCAACAAGTTTCTCCCATCCTAAATGAGAGTAAATCTAATCTAAAACCCTTACTGGCTAGCGTTAAATTTAAATATTGTTATACTGTAGAGAATAAGGCAGTTGAATGACGTCAAACTGTGCCCCACGCTCCCTAAAACACCTGTCACGTTCTGAAATCTACAGCATAACCCGATGTATTTTACTCTTTCATTAATGAATAAAGCATCCACCTAAAACAACAAATTACTGGCTAAGATAACCATGTATATCAGATTGTAATCTGCATGGAATAATAGAAATATAGATGACTTTTCTTTCCTTTGATATCTGCACTATATATCAGCCATCGGCCACCCTGGTCTCTAAATATCAGCAACAACTTAAGCATTAACTTACACTGAACCTATTGCTGGTTTTGTTTTGAACAATGAAATCCTAGTAAGCCATAATTAGGCTGCTCTATACTTGAGTGGGTGCGACTGCTTTCCGAGCACTGACCCCAACCTGTGAGAATAGCCAGACACAAGCTTAGACCCAGCAGTGCTCCAGGCCACCCATTACTCGTTAGATAAGATGAAAAGAACTGAAGCAGCAACCACTGCAGAGGTGCCGCACTGGCCTGCCTGAAGCTTTACAAGTACAGATTGTTGTGTTCAAGCCGTGCACCTACTGATAATAGATTATTCAAAAGCTGGTGTTCATTAATTTTGCATTTTTGCTGCTTCCTCAGCTTGCTCCAGATTGGCTAAGGGTGATGTCAAACAGGACAATTGCCAGTTGTCAAAAATCACAGACAGAAATAGCATCCAGCTGCAAAGAGACAGTGATGACAAGAATAATCACATCTATCCGCATTTCTGGATTTGATTTTGGAAATGACATAAGCTATGGTGATGCTACACCAGTATATTAAGCAGTGGTCCTGTTTAAGGACACATCTTGTGCCTCATCTACTTCACTTATGTAGTTTTACAGAGCTTTGTTTTTGAAGTTATTGTCGTTTGTACTGCTTGACAGTGATGTGCTTTGAAATAAGTTATCTGTCAGCATTCATATGGATGTCAACTGATCAGGAAACGTAAAGTGAGACAATAGGACCATTTTTCTCAATGGATCTATTGAGCTGCCACATCTTTCATCACACACATACAGGGTAGCATAAAGTTCTGATTTCTTGTTGAAAACAGCGTAAAGCAGAATGAAGAAATTAGTTTCTGGTGCAGCCTCAACCAAAATATATTTACTAATTTTTTTTCATTAAAAACTCTGTTAAAGTTGTAGGTAATTTTCTAAAACATGACGTGCTGTAAAAGCGAACACATTCCCAATGAAATAGCTGCAAGGCGCCACAAGACAGACGCCTCCTACTTACTGAGACGCCTGAGAGGATCTGACCTTGATGTAGTGAATTACACTTTAATGAAATATGGGAATAGGGTTACACATACGCGCACACACACACACGAATGTGCACGCACGCACGCATGCAAGCACGCACGCACACACACACACACACACACACACACACACACACACACACACACACACTTGCCAACTCTGGCTAATTCTATTGGAGGAACAAGATATTCCCTCAATTATATATACAACATTTATTTAGTCAGGTAATCTTATCAAGATCAATGTCTCTTTTGCAAGAGAGACCTGAGCACAGCAAAACCAAACACAGACAAATGAAAGTTTATATTATATAATTTGGTATTATAGAGAAATCTATAATGGGCAGATTTCTTAATTTTTAAAGATATGAGATGCTAAAATGATAAAATATTTGGAATCTTGAAATCAAATACACTTTTTATTTTGCATTTCTGTAAGGCATAGAGCTTGTTTCTCTTGTCAGTCAGTAGCTCCTTATTTTAATTATGTAGTCTTTATGAACATCAGATGTACAATACTGTCACTCTGTCATTTTACTGGACCCAAAAACATAAAATGTCTGTGTAGCAATATTGTACTGATTTATTTTAAATCATAAGCAGATTGGTTTTTGGTAACTGAAGTTTGTTACAGCAGGGTTTTAATCACTTGGCCACACTGCTGCCCAAATGCATGCATAAAACAGTTGCGGGTGTTAAACAATGTAATGTGTGCACCTGTTACGCCAGCCTACGGTGGTGCTCTCAAAACTTGACAGTACATTTTTAGAATATGTAGAAAGCTGCGACAACGTACAATAATCAAATATTTCAAAAGACAAAAAAAGAAAAAAGCTGGCAAATCCTGGGCACATCTTAGATCACATTTTCCTTTCGTCATTCCCTCCCAGGCGAGCACAGCTGCTGCAAAACAAGAGAACAAGAGGCACTTCAGGAGAACCGGAGTAACAGAGAAAAGGGGGGTGTTTTTGTTTCCCTAGTTCCTAAATTCTGACCAAGCTGGCAGTGCTTACTTAATCAGTTCGCATACAGAACAATAATGCCAAACCCTTCCTTTGCATATTCTGTGGACATATCTCAGACATTACGCAGTGGTTTGCCCCATTAAGCATCCACATTTTCATGCCAAGAACCACATCTCAAAATTAACAAGCCAGCTTATACATATATATGAATCTGGGACAACTGCAGCAATGTGCCAAAGGGATTGTCAGGAAAAGGCCTCTACTGTTGAATAGTGTATCTGTTTCATGAGGAAATGTTCACTCTTAAGTCTTTTCTTTTGCTGACACCCCCAGTGAACGGAACTGATGTCTGTCGAACCAGCAGTGCCAGTAAGTATTGGCCAAGAAATTCATTAGAAAAGTTTGCAAACCTGCCCTAAAAGTATTGTTGTGCATTTGCACTACCCTTTTTGGAACAGGAGTTACCATAGGTCAGGTTTCATCCAGCATGCTTGCTCCTATAAAAAATAGTGTGGTCTCCCGAAAGTTTGTGAAATGTGACTTGAGTACAAAAGGTGAGAAAAACAGTGCTTGCCACAATAAAAGTAGCAGTCAATCACAGAAATCCCCCAGTGAAAAGTGAGCATTGTGATTGATCAGCGTGAGCGTTCATTTCTCATAACCTGGGCTCTGTTCCCATCACACGTCAAGAAGATTTCTTAAACTACTATTGAACTTTTCCATTTTAAGCAAGTTTTACTTATTTAACCATGACTAAAGTATTACACTAGCCTTAAATAAAAATATTAAGTTTAGCTAGCTAAATCTAACTCTAACCTTATTAGGCTTAAGTTTTGTATCTTGTTAAGATAGCCCCTGATCAACTCCATAATGCTGTATAATAATCAGGGGAACGTGGTTTGGTCTTGCCTTGGCAGCCATGAAGGGCTATGGTGGACTAGACTAGTGCGGGGGAGCATGGAGTGGGCTGAGTCCTTAATAGCTCGAACGAATAGGCTCCTTCCTGAGTGTCTGGGGCTGATTCTGCACAGACAGCAAGGTCAAACCTAGGATTGGCCAGCATCTGCTTAAGGGGGGAAACCCAAAGCAGACTTTACATTATATATCAAATACTACAATGAAAATCCCTGTGCCATTCATACACCCTTCTGTTGCTTGGGGCTTGTACTGCCAGTCCTGCTCCCTTACCATCTTTATCTTTCAAAAAAAAAAACATACTGTACAATTAACACACCGGTAATTTTACCCCAACCGAACTTCCATGCTCCCTCATTCCTCTGTTCGCTATGCTTATAGTTACACATGCTTGGAAAACAATACACTTAAATTACATTCTCATCTAAAGGAATATGAGTGGGTGTGCTTGGTAACCCTAATCAGGCAATGGCTTACAGAGGCTTCAGACCGGGAACCCAAGGTTTTGGAGGGCCCCACAGAAAGGGGAAATAAATTTGCACAGCCCGTTCCTGCATATTCGGTACGGTGTGGTTGTTCGCCTGACCACGTGTGCAGGTCTGGATAGAGTGGCACTGCAGTCGCTGCTGTTTAATGGGCCAAATAATTATTTAGTCATCCTCTAAAGCTTCCTGTTAGATGCTAATAAATAGAACATGGCATATTTGTTTATGCTTAAACCACTAAAACAAAAGGGATTTAATGAGTGGTGTCATTTTGTTGTCTGAGTTACAGACTAGTAGAAAAAACTGAGCTCAACATAATCTCTTTCTTTAATGAAAGAAACAGGATTATTAATGATTACAGAATAGAGTTCAGGGATTTCATGTACAGGGTGCGTTTACGCTGAAGTGTGCAGCCACTCTAATTTTTTAGCTCATCTCTTTTATGAAACAAATCTGGAGGGAAAGTGAAATGAATACTTCATGAATGAAAATGTATGCCGCAGAAAACTGGAAAGCAAAGGACAATATGTCTAATAAATGTTCTGTTGGAGACCTTGCTATGCAATGCAGCTGGTTGTGTTTGGAGTCCACACTAATTCAGACACTCAGCACGCTAGATGATGCACAGCACACTCGTCTTGAACATGGAGTAAATTATGCTCAGCATCTCCTGGGGAAATTTGGGAACAGGGGTCATAATTAACAACAGGGCTGCAGAACGAGTTTTAGGCTACACATTTCGCAATGTGAAGCTGTGCAAATTGGAATTATTACAGAACTGGAAGGCAGGAATGAAATTTGTGGCGCCTTTGAGGATTATGGCGGATGATCAAACATTAAGTTCTTTCCTGACAGACCATTCTCTGTGAATTTCCGACTTTAGCAGGTATTATGGGTGATTTATCTAAAATTTCCATTTGCTTCGGCTTTGTTGGGGGTTCTCAATCAACAGAATCTGACTGTTAAAGCAATGGCATCCCTAGATATTAAGCTGGTTTGGATACGTGATCAGAATTTCTGTCCCAAAGATTTGTTTTCCTCTGCTGCACTGTCTTAAATTATAGTTTTTTTCCAAGTCTATCTAAATATGTTACTCGCATGCCATATGTACATTAAATGTTACTGGTTGCTGTAGTCATCCCTCCTCTCTATATGACCTGTGAAGAGATCCTGTTATGCTACAACTACACTGTAAGAAATCTGGCCAAAGATAAAATGAGGCTTCAGCAGTCAAATTGACTACCTATCTTCCAGAGTAGCATCCTTTTTAGAACAAAACTCCCTTGTTTGTGTTTCTCCAGACACTGTTTCCTTCTGAGCCTTACTCATTGGGAGTCTGCTGAATACTGACTATGGCTTGATAATGACTTGATTTGACTGACTTCATATTAGTTTTGGCTAAAAGTAAAAATGCATTTTTCCACAGAACAAGGACCGGATTTGTAAGTGGTTGCTGCAACCAATAACTCTCTCAATGTATATATGGCATGTGAGTAGGGTATAAAAATAGACTTTAACAAATCCAAACATTTCCTTTAATATATGATTTAGGTAAAGGTGTGTATTGGATTAAAGGGTAATCCAATACACACTAATTCACTTTCAAAAGCCCACATTTTTGAACTTCTGAATTATTGGCTACTGCCATCTCACCTCAGTAATAAATGTTACAGTTTAAGAGTGCTGCAGACAATTTCCATGTAGATCCACAGCTTACCATGTGATAGAATTGAAGTGTGTTAAATAATTGAGCAGCTTAATGAGGCTTGATGATGCAACTTTATGTTCAGGTTGGTCAGATAAATAAGATGTCTGATTGTTAGCTAGTTTTTAGTGTGTTTTTTGTCAGTCACCGTATCTGTGTTTTCTTAATCAGTACCTCATGCAAAATCAATCATGTTACAAACCATACTCTTATAAATTTTATTTTCTAAATCGAAATACAATTTATTAGCCTACTGTGCAGTTTATGAATATGAGACTCAGTATACTGCAGGCGGATTCTCAAAATGAAATTATTTACTATTCTCTATTACATTTATAGGATAAAAAAAACACTATGATATTAGTTATAATCACAAAGATTTTTAACTTTAAAAATGCCCTCTATGTGCAGTAGATCTACTGTATTTTCATACTCCTACGGTGATAGTCTTGCTCCATATTAACATTGTTACATTTAGTCACGTGCTTTTTCATTTTTCCTTAATTGAGGTTTCCCAATGTAATTGCTTAAACACTTTAAAACTTGAAAAGGGTGTACTTTAGAGTACTATTGTCATTTTACAGCACATTACTATTATAATGTTCTGCTTTTGTAGTTTGTAGAGTTTGCATTTGAATTTATAACAATGAAAGACACTATTGCCAAAACAATGGGGGTTGACATATTTGGGGCTTGTGGAATGATCCATGTTAACATCTGAATTTAGATACACTTGTACATTATATACATGTGCAATTGTAGTGATTCTTTACACCATGGCACTGGGAAGGCTGGAGTTTAATCTGATGTGCTCTCACTCTAGGTAAACATCCGACCTGGCATGCAACTTTTAGCAGCTGCACAAGGAATGTAATGACTTTTCAACAGAACATATACTGCTTACAGAGTAGGTCTATGTGTTTTCATGACTAGACTTGGATGGTCAGTTTTGTATTTTCAAAAAAGCTTAACAGGGGTGAGGGAAAGACTGAGCCAGTGATTACCAATTCATGCCAATAAAGCTAATTTGAATTGAATTGAATTGAATTGATTACAGTAATTTGCACTGCAACCACTCTGTTAGTGGTAATGTTAGAAAACAAAGAAGTGAGGTAAGATAATACTTAAATGCAAAGTCCAATAAACATTTAATACACTTGCTCTACCTTGCCTAAAGAACTTGTTTTGTCTGTGACCAGCACAGCACAGTTTGTCTACCTGTGTGGCCAGAATATGTTGGGCAAAACAGCTGCTCTTGTTATTCATTTTGCTTTTCCCCCCCAAGGAATCTGCTCTAAACCTCCTGTGTGCTCTTTCATATGACTCCACCTTTCTGTTTTGTGTAATTGAGTTTCATCTCATAAGTGAATAATAGCTGACCCACTTTGTGTTGCACAGACAGTGGATTTTTTGTTCAACCAAAAGCATCCAAAGAGTCATGCACCTCCGTTTTACAGCAGCAACACCTGACAGTTTTTGTTTTTCCATTTACTGTCAATGAAAGGTGTTCCCTACTGTCAAAGTGTACGTGTTGGCAGACAACATTTGTTTTGTTATATGTTATAAATGCAGTTATTTAATTGTAAAGTAGTAAATATTTTGTTTGCCGAGTGTCATTTAGAGGTATTGAATCTTAGCTTATTGTTTATTTTTTTAATTTGCAACTTCAGACAAACTAGCAAGAGACAGCCAGATTATAAAGGTATCCAACCCAGTGTTTCCCACAGGATTTTAAGAGACTATGGTGGGTGGGCTTTGAACCCTCTCACCAGGGGGTCTGGGGGCATGGGGGGAAAGTATTTTTAAGTTTAATGCATTAATTTGGTGCAAAATTAAGAAGCTATCTATGAAGAATTTGGTACGCTTGTAAACAATGTTGTGCTCTAATAAACTATTTGATCATAAACCCATTGTATAGCTATAAATGGTGATGAAACAGCAACAAAAGTCAACAAATTTATTTAATGTTTTCCCAAAACCCTGAATCAAAGAATAGAAGACAGAATAAGTAATTTCCCTAACATCTTATTGTTGTTTTTTTTACTTTTATTAGACACATGTAATATGTTTTATATTTTCTGTGAATATAATCCTTTTTATATACAGTCTATGATATAATCCAATTAATCTTATTTCCATGCCGTATAGACACCTTATTTTGAAAACCGGGCGTTGTGTGTATCCTCGCGCCTCCAACCAGAGTCCGAACTTGATAAATAATGTTTTGTGTGGTTCTCGTATCGCGTAAAATGAAGACTTCACAGCCTCTCTTCAGGTAGGACCTCATATGGCAACACTTGTCTTTGTAAAGAGAGAAACTGACAGGATAAAGTTGCTAACCTGCCTGTCAGCTCGCACTGGTTCGTTACAGTGGATTTACCATGAAGGCTTTAATACGTGTGCACTCCAAATGTAGGCGCGGCTAGCTTAATCGCCTTCTCACAAACAAGTGACTGAAACAGGCCGTTACCGTTACCGTAGTTACCTCAAAAGAAAAGTGGTTGTCTCGAGTCGGAGGCCAAAGTGTCTGAGTGTGCGAGCTTACGGTAGCGCAGGGCAGCGCCCACAAAACACAGCGTTAGAGGTATGTAATATATTATGTAGATGTAAAAATATTTTTCGGTTCATTTTGAAACTATGGCGGGCCGCCATGGTCTCGTTAATTAATGGGAAACACTGCAACCAAAAAAATCCCACCTCCACCCATCAGGCCTCCCTCCACAGCCGATCTCCCAAAACACATTTTCCATTTTCATGTGCAGTGGGTGCACGGGAAGAGTGCGCACGGGTAGGTAGAATCCAAAATTAGCTTTTTGGTCGACTGGGCAATGGCCAAAATATGATGTATGGTGATACAGTGTTTCCTTTGTAATGACAGGTTTGCTTGGGGGACAATGTTACCGGGGTTCTCAACTATTTTACTTGACAGAGTATTTTTAGTGTGGTCTTAGTATTTGAAGTAAAGGATCTCTCTTTCTATCAAGGTAAACAAACACTTAATAACTATAGATAAACTAGTTAAGTAACTTACACAGCTGTCTTGTTATTGAATTGTATATATTAATTTTAACTTAGAAAGCACTAAACTTCCTTGCATTTTTCCACTTTACTACAGTATGTCAAAACCTTTCAATCCTCTAGTTTTGCAATTTTCCAGAGGTGTGTACCCAGGTATGTATCAATAACATAATTATTTAATAACTAGTTTTTGCAGCAGTTCTTTCATGTCCCACTGGGCTCTCTGACTAATAAAGAACCCTCATCAAGCAGAGCTGGTATTTATGAGCCAAGATAAAGTCCAGAGACATGCTGGCAAAACTGGCCTTCTGAACTGTCCGTACATTTCCATGTTATCACTTCTTTACATCCTCAAAGTTTATACACTTAATTTTGTTGCAGCATGATTTTAGTAACTTTACATCTTTAAGTAGCCTTTTTTGATGATTTCGTTGTATTTGAGGAAGGTTGTTGTATATATGTAACGTAAGTGAAGGAAATGCTTTCAGGGTGAATGCAAAGTTGGAAAAACTGATCCTAAAGGTTCCTGTGTTTTTAACATCTGGCAAGAACTTTTGCTTAAAATGAACTAACTGGTCCATATATAGCTTGGAATCCCTTTGGTTGTTCCCATTTTCAAATCAATTTCGGGGCCATTATGCAAAATAAAGAAGCGAATTCCATCCCAGAAAAAATCAATCCACCAAGCATTTATCTAATTTGTCGGTGTTTGATTGGCATTACATGAAAACCACAAAGACCTCAAAAAATGCTGAATTCACTACAGTATACAAACAAATGGGTTCTGGGTGAAATACAGAAAAAAACTCATGTATTTAATATTGATGACAGGTCTTTTGCCTTTTCATTATTTCATATACCATAGAAGGAGGCAGCATTTTAGCTGATCTTTATTCAAGGTTGATGGCCATCATTTGCTGTGTTGATACTGGAATCTCCCATGATTCAGTATGCTGTTATCTCTCATTAAGTGCCATTAAGTGTGAGTTATTTTTGCTTGGATTGGAAGTGTTATAGTAAATATGATTTATGGCAAAAGATTATGTTGCAGAGCGATACCTTTAATAGCAATACCTTTTGATGCACTAACACTGCATTGTGTGTTCATAATTAAAATGCCATAAATTTGTCCTCATTACAGTACTATTTAAGGAATATTTTAAATGTTATAATTAAACCAAATGACTCTTTGCAATGTGAACGGAATTGAAGATCCCAGTGAGAGTGAGGACTGCGGTTTCCATTTCGCTGAACAGTTCATCAGTTCGGCGGTACCAACAGTTGAGAGCAGCATTTATTATGCACGCCGCAGCCTTAAACCATTTATAAGGATGAAATAATATGTATCTATCTATCTATGTAAATAATCTACATATGTAATAATAATCTCCTTCGAAATGACACCGTGCATTTTGTAAATTAATCAAAGTCAGAGGCAGAGTAGGGCGGGTCATGCCATCTGAGGAAAAGAAATATTGTTAACCGTTAATACTCATCATTACACTGTGCATTCCCATTGCTAATCGCTAATGGTAATTGGTCTATGCTGCAGGCCTTAATGCTCAATTACAATTTATTGCCCAGATCCGATTTTTTTGATTGAGAGTTAACATCATTGTTTAAATGTGGCCCATATCAGCCTGATGTCTGAACTAGCCACGGTCTGCAAGTGACCTGTATGCACAGAAGAATAATACGACGCCACACGCTGTTGTACAGAAGTTAACAAGGAGGCCACTAAGGTTAGCTCCGGTAAGCTCATACTTGCTAACCCTCCCAGTTTTCATGGGAGACTCCCATATTTGTTTGCCCTCACCTGGTTTCCTCCCTGAGTCACATTTCTCATTTATGACAAATGTTCACAGCTGTCTGTCCTTTTAATTACATTACATTACTGTTTCTGGCACTGTACAATACATATGCCACACATCTCTCTGTTGGTTGCATGAATTCCGATCTGACCCGTATCTGATTTGGACTACATATGAAAGTGGCTCAAATTCAAACTCAGATTCCATGTGACTTAGGCTGTTCAGATCTGAGTCACATATGAGCAAAAAAATCAGGTTTGGGTCATTTTGGCCTGCAGCCTGAATTCAGCCATGGTAGCCCGCAAATCGCTAATACCAATGTCCAAACACCATAGCAGTTCTTACCTGTGAAAAACATTTAACACAACGGTCAGCAATACTCATGTTTATCTCTTACCTGTGAACTTCCCCGTATGCCGCAAAAGTAATGTATGTAATGTATGAACTCAGCACATCCTCTGCTGCCCTTCTTCTCTCCTAGCACAGACACACATATATAGTCTTTGGTTCAATAAATCCTCACAGTGTTGTTTAGAAATGGGGCAGGAGATAGGCTCCTATAAAATGGGGGAGCAAAACACTATACTTGAGTGTTTTTCATGATGTAACACGACACACAAGCTGGTTGTAGCATACCTGTCCAACGTGACATGCTGAATTTAATGAGTGACTAGTTAAAAAAAGTCATACATTTACAGTAGCAAGCCCAATAGACCTAAACATTTTTGTCAGGAATTGCAACCAAGCCAGGGATAGGATATGAGCTAGCAGCAATGAAACAGAAAGTGAAACATAGGACTTCTATGGGATGTCCATGTTGCTTTGTTTCTGCTGGACCTACAAGTAGTGAGTAGTGTTTGTTAACACATTATCCGCAAGATGCTTTTTTGCGGTGGCTTTGCTTTGGATTCTTTCTTCCTCCTAGTGGTCAAATAGTGCAGCTTTAACTCGGCTGTCTTGTAATGGCTGTCGCTTGGTAGTTTGTGTCAGGCCTGTCCCCAGAACTAACTGAGATTTTACTGCTTTTGTCATACCTGTAACTTAAACTAATTGGCATGCAGATCCCAGTGACAGAGCTATTCCACTCTCTGTTGTGGTGTTCATGCACACATACACACAGAGGCACACACACATAAATGCACACTGTAATCTTGTAAAACCTGAAGAACTTTTGTACGCTGTTTTTCTAAGCACTCAACACGGTTTCACATAAGAGTGGGCTTAAAGTGTGAGAAAGAAACAGAGAAAGAGCTGCTTTTGGTTACAGGAGAAAATTTCTTGAATGATTAGGGTCTCAGTAAGTTTCCAGAGGGGATGTTGTGGTTCCTTTTGATTATTTAAAAAAAAGCAAGTATTTGGAAAGTGTCTCCCTTGAGGGTGTCCCACTTTGACTTGGTGTGAGAACTGGCTTATCTTTGGATACGTTTGTCAACTTGTCACAGTCTTTCCTCCCTTGGTATTTATGAAAATGCCATCAATTCATGTTCACACACAGAGAGCCCACACTAAGTAAACTAAGGTACTTATGTGGTAAACTCCCTTCTGTTGGCCAAAGAGTTCCGTTATGGGGGACATAAGGAAGTTATAACAATGTCAAGGAAGTGTGTTAGTGTGCCTGTCGGAAGTAAGAGTCACTGCACCTAATTGAGCCCTGATAGCTTAAACTAACTGCAGCTGAATTTCACTTAAAGGTTTTTATACGTAACTTTGATCTGTAGAAGCAGGAAATTTCAATTTTGTTGGTCCTTGATGATCTCAGGGTTGGCTTTTTAAGTTGTGACATGCTGGTGAAATGCATGGGAATGCAATCATTTTTGGCCTCTTTTAAATTGTTTTCCCTATGTCTTGGGTTCAACCACGACAGCATGCTGTTAACATCTCACTTAATGGTTGCGGGATGCTAAGCGTGTCTGTTGCTGATCGCCACTGGACATGATGAAAAGTTGTGCATCTGCATTTTAAATTGGCCATGAATTCTGCTGGCTACAATCTGTCTCACTCTTTTGTGGCACATTGACGGACTTTCCTGCCCGTGAGTCCCCAAAAGCCTGAGAAACACTCTGATAAGCTGAAAATCAAACATCGTACAAATATTTAAGCATCACTTTTCCCTGTGAATTGTGTCATTGCTTTACACTGCCAGCACAGCTTTTACTTAGAACAGGAGCAAAAGTGAGAACTTGAGTGGTGCATTCATCAGTATTTTTTGTAATTGACTGATGTGGTGGAAACCATTGTGCAGATTCAGAAATTGCATTTGATGCAACAATGATGATGGCTTAGTTATTTTTTCCAAAAACATTTTCTTATAGTCTTTTCACCAAAACTTGTAACTCACTCTCTTTTAGCAAGGGAAATATCTTCTCATCTTCTTCCGTTTATGTTTTTTTTAACTATGGCAAAAGTTTTTAAGTGAACACACAGTTGCTCATAGTCTTAAAATTATAAACTGTAACGGCATAAAGCTGCCTAATCCACCAACCTATTTCTGAAATTGTGAAAGTTGGTTGATGCTTGATTTACCCAAGCCCTAAAGCCTGCAGTCTAAACTGTGTGTAACGCTGCTCAGCGCTATGTATCGCCAAAAGCTTTGCACATGAACCAACAAAGAACACACACACACAGCTTTCATAGTGGCGCTACACCCAAATGGAAACGACTGTTTCAGTATACTAGTAGTGCTTAAGGATGTTGTGATTAATTATTGTTTATTTTTAATCCTAGTGTTTAATCTTTAAGCTAATCAACCCATTTATCTTGTAAAACTATGAAACAGAGACGCTACACAGATAAACTGAATAATGTTAATATAACAAAGCCTACATTCCTAATCTGTGCTGTATTTTACACACTATGTACCCAAACTTATCCTGGCTTCACCGTATATGCGATTGGATTCCATGTAGTGAATTTAATGATCAGTGCAATGGTTGAAGGAGAATGGGTATGTTGAGACTTGAATGTTTTACTTGAGTGCATGCAAAGCTCTCTTAAAGTTGGAGTCTTGAAGATTTTAATGCCAAATGTGAGTCACCCTGCTGCCTGGTCTGGCCCTTACCAGAACTCATCAGTTGTCCCTGGGTGCCTGGGCTTGGATCTGATGTTCACTGGAACCTGCTTCGTGTACGGAGCAATTTTAACGGCAGAGAAACCACATCTGGAGTGTGGTCTGGCCATGTGTATCACACTTTGGAGGTAGGCCAGTCTTCTTGTCCGTGTGTTTTGGTGACACCACAGGCCAATGAAAGAATAATATTTGTACTGCACCAGGGCACTCATCTAGTCTGTGATGGCTTTCACCCTGCATTGTCCCACTGCACTAAGATGACGAAAGTAGACATAGGCTGAAAGAATGGCTTCATCTGTGGTCTGGCCATTGCAGTTGACTTTTTGCATGTTCTTTGGTAGCGTAAAACAAACAAAGTGTGGATGGACCTCAAACCAATCTGGCCAACTTCACTATTATTGCATTAAAACAATTGCATGACAACGATCTCAGAGCTGATCCAATACAGCACCCCACAGCAAGATGTAAACACCCAGTGAACAAAGGTTCATTGTACCAATACTAGTCCATGTGTAGAGTGTTAAACAGCAATTTTCCCACATGCTATAAGAAATACACTAGAAAACAGCACCATCTGTATCAGCATACTAATCTAACCTGAGCCTATCACAGGCAGTCAAATCAGTTCACTGTGGATGCCACCAATAAAGGTAATATGTTTCTGCTCAGGGAACAGATGTTGGATTTATCTCATGTGACATCATGTCCCTACAGTGTGAGTGGGTTGGAAAGGGAGAGTGTGTGAGTTGGAGCCATAATCTATACAATTTACATATAACTGTATGCAGTCGCATGGTGTAAACATGTTGAAAATTGAAATCACCTTCTCTATCCAGAAGTGCCTGCAGCTCCAAGGAATTATTTGCCCATTATTCCATCATATGATCAGCGAAACTACACATTTTTTTGCCAGCCACAGTAATAATAAGTGGTACACGCTCTACATGGTGAGCCACGGGAGTGCCCCCGTTTTTCTCTTCTGCACATTAATTAAACATGAATAATAATCATCTACATTGCAGGTAAATCCTAAATTGACTGGTTGTGGCAACCCAGCATCTCTCCCACTTTATTCATTTCAAACTCTCTAAACGGTTTACTTCACCAAAACACAGCAGCTTGAAATTTATACTGACAGGAAGCACCTCCTCCTCTGCTTAATATTGAAGCACATCTTGCTGTACTTTTAGTGTGTCACCATGGCTAATGTGAGATGTAGGAACAGGCAGAAACAGAGATAATGTGCAGTTTGACCATGACTTTATGTCAGAAAAGTTTAATTTAAAGTAATTATACATTTTTTCATTAGTTTTTAAATTTAAAACTGAATCAGTAATTCAGACTAAGAGGGGTTTTACTGCAACTGCATTGACAACTCTCCTAGATTGTATTTGACTGACTTGAGTTGAAAGGCTAGTCCTAAATTGGTTTCTGAACTCAGTCAATACGTTTTAGAGCAGAGAAGTAATTAGTATGCTGTTATTGATACAACCTCCAGTTCCTTAGAATTGAATATACTTCTACCTCAGTGAGTTGATATGGGTTCTGGCGGTGGCCTCAAAAGTTGTCCTTACAGACTTAATTTCCCTTCTGCTGAAGCCAAAATTACTTGGAAGGTTAAAGTGGAATACATTGTGATGCTCTGCCAGTTGTGCCTGCAGATGCAGAGCCATTAAAGCAAGGGTCTTTTGTAATCCTTGGTTGTCTCCAAGAGAGAACAAAGGATGCCTGCATGTTGCGGCATATTGGGCAATGCAATGTGACAAACAAAGACACAAAGAAAGTCCAAATTCTCATAGGGGTATTGAAGCAAATCATCTTCTTGATGTCAATGTTATCAGGCTCATAATCCTTGGATACGATTGGCCGGTGACCTGGGACTAGGGCCAGAACAACATTGATTTTTATTAACGATAGTCTACTAGCTTCTAACCACACATTTGTATACC
Organism: Micropterus dolomieu; assembly: GCF_021292245.1. Taxonomy (NCBI): domain Eukaryota; kingdom Metazoa; phylum Chordata; class Actinopteri; order Centrarchiformes; family Centrarchidae; genus Micropterus; species Micropterus dolomieu. The sequence continues at coordinate 21,799,867 of NC_060166.1, read as the reverse complement.
TGCTAAATCCCACTGATATTCATTTTAAAAGTTAGATGAGTTAAATTGCCATATACAGTTAAAGTAAGGTGATTTCGAGAAATCACACAATTTTTAATCAATTCTGAGTTAACTGAGAATGTGGTACTGTTGACTGCAAACTAGAAATTCTATCAGTTTCTCATCTTGAAAAAATAATTATACTTTGTCTAGCAATCTAATAAAAAACCTAATTGTTATAAAGAACCACGAGTTATACAGTGACTTCATGTTATAATTAATAACAGTGAGTTCTGTGTGACCTCCAATCATTCTTCACCACCACCTATGTTTAATCTCAGCCTTTTTGGCAAAAACACCATTCAGCTCAGCCCAAAGGAGGAGTACCAGACATGAGCTAAAATAGACATTTAGACTTGCAAATAAATGGAGAAAAACACTACTCTCATCCAGAATACACTTTTGCTTCCCAAACAGACTTGTCAGCTGGGGCTTTTGGTCTTAAATCAAACGTGTAAAGAATAGTACCATGCAGGATACAGCATTAGGTCAGTGTCCTCCTAATGTTTGGATTGTAACTAATGATTTACTGTAACCATAAGGGCTGAGAGCACTTCAAATGTTTCCTTGTTTTTGGCTTTAATAGATTTCTTTGGTCTTTTCCGGTGTGGTTTTTGTCATGATGAGTTCACTGAGAAAAACAGATGTTTAACTTGTCGGAATCATCCATCCATTATGATATAGGAATATTGTAAGCATTTGTAAGTTACCATTGGTTTTGAATGGCATGGGAGGGCACACATTAGGATCTCAGGTGTGCTCTGAGAGCAGCAAAGCAAAATGAAATATTTTAATTAAATGTAAACAAAACAAACATGCTCATCATATTTACTTGCTGGCCCACTTCATTTGTTTACATGCAGTTGTGTGAATAATGTTAACATACTGCTGCCTCACTTATGTGTGCCTAACTAAGAGAACCTTTTAATTTATACAATAAGTATAAATTACTCAAGCTGACATTTTTTTAGGTGACATGGTCTAGTCAATTAGACCCTTGAATTTTCTTTGTTTAGATTCAGTGCAGTAAAAAATGCTTGGCTTAGTTTTTCTTTTACCGTAGTCTACTCCAACATATGGGAGAATTATTTTTGATTAGCTTAAATAACAGGGAAATAATGGTTGTAGGCTGTACATATGTCTTTAAAGGCGTATTTAAATTAATGGCATGCTCTATGCTGCATCAGCTGTGAAGATGTGTTGGCTAAATTTGAAATTGTTTCTACTAGAGTGAAAAATCCAAGTTTATCCGTAGCTGTATGACTCTACTTCATAATTCAAGCAAAAATATGCTTTGCATAAAGCCTGAACAAACCTTTAACAGCTGACATTGTAAGGATGCCTGACCTAACTTTAAGGAAATCAGCGTGAGGCAAATAAATGCTAATGGTGGACGTGACCACTATGAGGGATACTGTGTGTCTTGGATAGCAGAACCCATTAGCATGCGTGCAACAGCCCAGTCTGTCAGGTTTGTGTCTCAGAGAGTAATGACTTTGGCTGCAGCTCTTGCCAGTAAAAAGTACCTCTATTCAACCTCTCCTACATGAAATCCCAAAAATGTGTCCCAGGGCAGAACAAAAGATGGACAATGACAGCCTTGTCAGCAGTGAGGTGGTTTTTAATTTATGGCTAGTCATATTAAACCAAGATGAATCTGCACACAGGTGTCTAGAGAGGATGTGTCCTGTTAGTGATAGAGCCTCCTATTGATTCAAGATCTGTGAAACAGTTAATCAGTCAGGAGTTAACCAAGTTGTTTTAAAGTGACTGGTTGATATAATGTAGTTAAATAAAGAGGAGTCTTAACACACACTTTAGAAAATACAGCGAGGCCTTTTGGAGCAGTTCTCAACAATACTTTTTTGTCACAACTGTGTTTAAAGGCATTTGCCAAAATGAGATCATGCTCTGCCAAAAATGTGTACCCATACAAAATTTAAGGTCCAGTAGCCTGCGTCTGATGATACAGGTGACCACTGATGTACAGGTTTTATCAGGAAAGAGAAGAATCACATCATTATTTATTATCAGTACAATATGCTAAGTTCTGACTTTGGAAGCCCATAAAAGAATTACTGAAGACATATGCAGGATTTTGGTGATCTCTACTCTGAAGTTACTGTTAAAAGTGCATAGGTACGACTTGTTGTGAAGAAACTGTATAGCTCGATAATTGACAGGGGTTAAGTCTATCAGCTCCTGTACACAAAAGTACAGTACGAGCAGTCACTAAAGCCCTCTACAGCCCTTGAGAATGGACCGGGGTTGGTTTTTGCTCTGCTTCTTATCTCATTCACAAGACTGACAATGACTACATTTACATGCACACTAATTTCCAACTATTATTCTCAGTATGAAATATTCAGAATTTTATACAGGTCATGTTAACAGCATATTAAGTTTGAATAAGAATTTATTCCAAATTTAACATTTTCCTATTAAGACATGGGATATGCCAATATTATTTGGACATGTACTGTATACAGCGCATTGGCAATATGCATCTTAATTTAGGTTTTTAGTGCAGTTGGCGACACACTGGCTCTTGCCTGTTTATGGTCAACTATAAACAAATCAACTAGCCAACAGTTTGCAAGGCTGGGGTTGAGATTCATGCGTAAAAGAAAAGCCCGCATTTCTTGGAAGGAGAAGCACTCCTAATTTTAAACATTATAAAAGACTTGGATATCAACTAGTGTTGCACAATATGGATTTTTTTTCCTTTTATGATTATTTTGACAGATATTACAATTTGTGACATGATTCACGATTAGTGGTAATAATCATTTTTGCATCACAATATTTATTTTCACTGAAAAAACTATTTAAATCATGTGGTCTGTACCAAACAGCTTTTCTTACATCTATACAAGATTTGTGAGCCGTGGCCTCTGCAGTACTGCAGTAGTTTTTCACCTGTACACGAAGGTGGTTGAATGAATGGCTGTGTTTGCACAGTCGAACAAGTCTGCCACTGGTGGAAAACATCCTAAAAAATCCTATTTTGATGCAAAGAAGCATAATGGCTCAAGAGGCTCATTTTCATTAGCCATGTAAACAGCTTAGTAGGAATAATGTCTTTTTCGGGAAAGGACAAAAAACGGTATTTTGTTAAAATATTTTGTGTGTAAACGTAGTCATTGACTATTATCCTGATGAACTGGCTGACAGCCTGGCTTCTTTGCCCTCAGTCCTGTCTGTGTGATGCCGCCAGTTTTCTCATTTCTTTACTGGAACCACTGCGACTGGCTTCCACACATGCTCTGCCAGGTTACAGTGCACTGCTATCTGAGGATTATTCATGCAGCCAGTGACTTTGTCTTGTTCTGATATTTTGTGGACACATGCTGATAGTTGCTGATAGTGTTCTTTTCCATCTGCCTCAAAGTTTTCTGGATTACTTGCTTAAGACAACCGGCAACAACAAATGATACCGCTTGTGTTGAAAGCCAACCAGCTGAAAATTAGAGCTATAGAAACAGGTAATTAACGGGTTACGTGTTTTACTCTTCCTCAGTCTCTCTTTTGACTGATAGATAAGTACGTTCAGTATCCATGAAAATGCTTGGCAGACAGTTCGATTCCTTCTGGATGGGGCTGAGGGCGGGGGGGGGGGGTTCTCTCTCTCTCTCTCTCTCTGCTTCTGTGAGTATGTGTCTTTCCCTCTCTCTCTTTCCTTACTGGCAGCAGCGTCTGTACTATTGGCAGGAGTGACCAGAATAAAAACAGCAACACCAGACATAGAGGAGGAAGAAAGCAAAGTGAGCCATTGAACCAGAGTCTTTGCCCTCTCTTAATTACATTGAGTCCCATATCTTTTCCCTTTTTTCACCTTTTTCCCCACTCTTAAACACTTCGGGCTTGTGGTAATTAGTTAGAAGAGAATAAAACCAGCTGATCGGGAGAGGGGTGGTGCATTTTGGAGCGAGATGGCTAACAGAAACATTCTGTTGCTCTTCTGTGGACTCTTCCTCTTTGCACTGATTCAGCCCTCTCTTCAAGGAGGTAAGTGTGTGCTACAAGAGAACTGAGCCATGATCTTTGCTGCATCAATCACAGACTTAGAACAGGTGCAATCTCTTTTGTCTATGCCTCTTTGTCTCTCTTTGAGACTTTTACTTATTTTAATTTAAACCTTTTACATAATATATAAACCATATAAGTGTAAATTAAGGTGTAATAAAAGTAATGTGTTTAGTGCTAACTTGTTGTTTCGTTCCGCATGATCCCAGTTCTAACTGTAAAAACAGCATTCTGCAATTGCATTGTAATGTTTTTTGTTTTTTTGTGGTTGGTGATTTGAATAAATTAACAATATAAAGCTCCCATGATAGAGTCGTTGTTCAGTCTCACTGATCTTCTGCACACTTACTTAATCACACCACTGTTAAAGAGGACACTATAATAAATAGAATCATATTTACATGTCAGTTGCTGCTCAGTTAGAGGTGAGGTTCGGTACTGTCTAGAGCTTGACCAATACTTGTGTCCCATGGCTTTAAATTGTTACTGGGTTTAACAGTAAAACATAACCCTGAATCATAACTTTGTAATAATTATGTTGTCATATCAATAGTGTTTGTCCAATCTAGAATCAAATTATTAACTAAGCAACCTTTAACTTTTGTGGTCCTCTACAATAGTTTTTCATGGATATGGATATTTTTTATGTATTTCAGACGGTGAAAATGCATCCTACAGACACACCTACGCATTCATAGTGTATGTTTACATGGCTGCAGACCCTATCCTATAACATGTCAGGAAGAGAAGGTTCCAGCTGGTGCCTCTTTTCACACCTGCAAAACCAAATACTTTAAATTCACCCCTGTTGCACTCCCAGGTGGACCGATAGTATATGTTGAGTGTCACCTTTACAGCTTTGACCAGGTCTTTTCTTCAAGTTGAATTGAGTTGACTGTTCTTCCCAGAATCCATGAAGCAGCAACGTGCAGATTGGAGGGGGTTAGTTTCAAGTGCAGTTTGAAGTTACGGCTTATGTGTTTCAGACAAAGAAAGAGAGGGAGTGAGGGAGAGGTTGTAAGCATGCCTTACCTTCCACTCTCATTCAACCTGTGAGTTCGCCTTTTCTCCCCTTTTTGCATTGCTTCGACTTGGTTCTTGGTCTTTATTTTGGCCGAGATTCCCTGAGTTTTTCAGCCCCCAACTGGAAAACATGTTTAGCATCTGGAGCTGGGTATGCTGCAGTCAAGAAGTTTTTTGTTGTATTTATTTGCTCAAAACAGCTGTTTATGTTCCTTATCTTCCAGTGTCCAAGTGTCCTTTTGGATGCATTATGTTTAGATTGTTAAATTCCCAAAAGTAATACTTTGCCCATATAAAGTCAAATTTAGCTGTTTAGTCCGCCTCCTCTAATTTGATCATTTTGACAAAGTCTACCAAGTCTGTTTGGTCAAGTATCATTTTAAAATGTACTTGCCCTTCTCTCTGTCTCATAGCACGTTTATCCTTTCTTTTTTGTGCCAGCCACATTTTGAGGGGCATCCAGATAGCAAAATACATAGCAGGTGATGGAGCCAACAAATATCAGTGTTGCCTTAGCAGCACTTTGATCTCAAGTGAGCATTGAATCCGTCCATATCAAACTTTTCTGTGGCTCAAATTAGTTCCATCTGTGTCTGTGCACTCTAACTTGGAAAACAAATCCCAGCATGGTCCAAGGGTCAATTATCTGTGAGTAACACGAACCTCATTAACACCCAATCCACTCATTTAATGCCTCTGCACAGAAAACACAGATTGTGCTTGCGAAATTCACTCCTTGAATGATGATGGAGTGCAAGGCCTGAATGTTTTCATCGACAAGTGTAAATGAGTTATGGTCCTAGAGGAAACATCTGGGAAGGAGTTTGTTAATAAACATACCTTATCACATAACCCTGTGACCTTGTGCATGTACTGTTTGTTGGTTCTCTCCAGTATAATGGAGGAGGCAGACTTAATTTACATTCTACAAACAAACATCTGTCACACGGATACAGTGAGTTGAATGTTATTCTTATCAAAATAAATTTGCATTGACGCAGCTTGGGCTCAGTCATCTCTGTTTTTTATTGCTACATTTGATTACTGAATCAAACCCAGGCCTACACCAAATTCTGTTGATTAAATTATTTGAATAGATTGCTTAACTTAGGAATTTAATCAAGCTTATTTTTTACTGCCCTTATAAAAGGAAGAGTAAACAGGCCATAAGGGGCTTGCACATTTGTTGTGAAATGATGCCAATATTGCTTTATTATTTACTTTTACATACCCAGAGCGTATCAAATGTCTCTTCTTTTTTTTAACCTTCACATGTGTTGTATTCCTCCAGACAACCTCAAAAACCAACTGGTAGACATTTCCCAAAGTCATTAGTTTGGGTTTTATGACAGTTAATAGCATGATTCTGAGAGGGAAAGGCCAGTGGGAGATGAAGAAGGAAAAATAGCTGCTCTGTTCCTTCACAGTCTACAAAGAATTAAAGAGGTTGTGTGATGTTTTCTTTAATACTGATGAAAGCCAATTTGCCTCATTTGGCATTGGCTTGAGACTTTAGAGGATGTTAATACATTAATCAGTGACACTCGCATGGCTGTGAAGTTAAACGAAATTAATGCAGATTGGATGGCACGCCTTGGCTGTCACAAAACACTAGTGATGAATTGCAGCACTATCCCAGCATTGCTGGTGGATACCTAAACTGATTGTCTTTATTCCCCAAGCAAGTGGTGCTTTGGGCTTTATTGGTAGCATGTGTTATGAACACCTCTCTGGTTCTAATCCCTCTTCTGGCGAGACTGAGTGCCAACCACAGCACACTGGATTAATGTGACACAGAGGCATCCCAGTGCTCAACAACTCTAGACTGCAATTAAAGAAATAGACCATCTGAAGGGAGACAGAGAGTTTTTTCTTCAGTGAGGTTTTTTGTTCAATTTCTTCAGCTTCTTATGCCGGACCCGCAAAAGCATTTTAATTTGTTGATGTTGTGTGCTTTGGTGTAATTTGCAGTGAGGTGACCTCATTCCGTACTTACTGGGAAGGAGCCTTTTGGTACAAGCAATGACTAACCAGAGTTTACTGTTGAGAAGGAACTATTATTTCATGTATTTGTGTCTTGCTCTGGCACACGGCTTCGGAAAGCGTTAGGAGATTGGACAATTACATCCACAGTTTGCGGTTTTACATCGAACAAGTTGCCTGGCTTGGAAGTCACTCTCTGCATCAAAGCTCGCAGCCAGAAGCTATTATGTTTTGGTCAACAGGTTTTCCCTATCACCATATTTACTGTTACTACTGTTAAGAGTGTTGTAGTCACCAGACTGGAGTTCTGGGATGGATGTGTAGTTTTAATAGTAATTGAAAAGGACTGTAATGCAAATGTCTAGAGTACAACTCCACTATACACATAATTTTTTACTGTCAGTAGTCTTACCTTTGTAAATCTGTTAAATACAATCCAATTCCTGACTCGCTGACATGCAATCTAACATTTGTTTAACTTAAACGCCTTCAGTTTTCTCTCATAGCCATCATCCTACATATGTAGATAGAGCTTGAGCACAGTTATTGTGAGGGAATTCACAAAGTAGTGAGTCCTCCTCAACCATTGCTAGAAACAACATATCGGTTAATAATTTGTTAAGCTCTTATTCTTTGGTTGTGGATAAATGTCAGTCTTAGCATCTCCCAGAGAGTTGTTTGGTCTGCAATCACCGAGTGCCAAGTATTCAACAAAGAAGCACATTAACTCAGATGATTCATTCCAGCCACTCCGCAAGCAGCCCTTACCAGGCTGTGAGCTGCTCGGAGCAGTCTCCCTGTGCCAGCAATCTGAAATGGCTCCTGTCAGGAATGTTTTCATCTTGACCCGCCACTGCCTGCTGATCAACATGCTCTTCTAGGTTTACATACAACATGACAACATGAGCACAACATTGGTGTAAAAAATATTGTTTTAATAAAAAAAAATCCATAACTGATGAGAAAAGATGGTAGTAAAAATTACATTCTGATTAAACACATTACGTCAATATAATCACAATCCTCTGGCATGAAGACATTGTATGATGTGTGTAGTAACAGTTTCAGTGCGGTGGGGGTGACCGTGGCACCTTTAGGCTTTTGGCATCAATAAGTCAGTCTAAACCAAACAAAACAGCATTTCTGTAAATGTTTTTGGTTTAGCAACACAACTACTGGAGAACATGTCCCATTCCCAGATACACATAAATCATAGATTTTATGTCTTCCCCGTTCAGCTGTGTAAACTGCTTTTGTCTTTGCCAGGATAAAAGTAAAGTGTAAACGTCAATATCGTGTTCATAAACCTGATTGATGATTCTTCACTCAGTAATGTTCTTTCTCACAGCTCAGATGCTGAGCTACAATATTTCAGGGAGTTCATTCCAAAGCGTTGGCGGCCTTAGCTATATTTCACCCGTTTCAATTGAAATGGACCCCACCTTTGGAAGGTCCCCTGACTGACATGAAAGAATAAAAAAATTCACCCACTTTTTAAGAACTACCTATTTCACTTAATGTGCAGAGGCATGGACATGGGAAGAAGGGGTGCTGCTACCCCCTCAGCACCCCTAAAACCAGGCATTATCAAAACCATCTATTGATTTAGAGGAGAGAGAGCGAGAGAGAGGGAGATTGTGAGTATGGACAGAAGTGTTGACATGATATAAAACCTTCTTTGATCATGAAGCCTAATGTTACTGTACAGTTCTGTGGTTTATCAGTGAAGTGCACTGCAGACTGGAGCCTTTTGTTAACAGTGACAGACAGACACATCAGAGTTATATATGTGACCCCCATATTCTTAAGGCCACCACTGTTCCAAAGGACAGGAGAGTTGTTTTTTTGATTTGAAAACAAAAACTTATATTTCTTCAGTTTATACATCTCAGTCATACCTCTGCTATTTTCAGGAATCACATTCATCTGTACGTTGATTTTGTTTGTTCTATTTGATCTGACATTTCATATCTGATGGCTATTTTATACAAAGTACAAAACAAATACAAGGCAAATGCAAGTGTGAAATGATATAAACAGTAAATAGTGAATGTGGCCCTTTGTGGTCCTTCTGCCATTGGACCCGAAACTGTGTCAGCTCTACTGTATGATGTGCTCACATAAATCAATTTCTGGAAAGGAGTCATAATATGAACAGTTTGTTCCACTAGCTGGTTGTGATTTCACATGGCTGATTGTTATCTTCAACCATGCCTTATTCTTTCGTCATGTTCATCTCTGAAATACTCATACAGGGGAGTCCACAGCTGTTGCAAACATTTTTTTAGTTTCAGTGGCACGTCTTTCATAATCCTGCAATGATTTCCTGTCAGCTTCCAGTGGAAACGCTTCGCCCAAGCCACCCAAAGTCACCGATTAGAACCAGGTCCTCTTGTTCTTTCTTGGTTTGTTTGCCAGTGCACACCTCACAGTGATGCTTTGCCTCAGTGAGGTGTCACTGAGACGAGGCTGGGCATGTGTAGAAAGGGCTAGTGAAGTCAGATTGGGGTAGGTGCAAGAATAATAATGGATTATACTGTTTTAATTTTTACATTCTTTGATGCTCCTCACACTTTCCATCTCCAACATGCTGTGGAAAATAGACAGTGCAAAGGGTGGCTGATAGTAGGCCAGCTGTCACATGTCTGATAACGGGAGAGATGTAAGGGTGCCAGGAACCACAGTGTTTGCTTCACTGCACTGTTGCTCTGGGTAGCAGCAAGAGAGCTTTCCATAAAGAGAGAACCGAACCTCCTCTTCTGGGACAGTGGTTTTGGATAAGTCAGAACACAGCAAACAGTTGTTGTTTTGCCAAAACGTTATTTTGTTTTATCAGACTTGATGGAAATAGTGGTGCAGAATTGTGTAAATGTCAGGTGGTTGAAGTGGTGTAAACACATTTCCACAGGACTTCCCAAACTATGTGTGATCTTTACTGGTAATGGTCCTGTAAGTCTTTTGTAAAGGATGGGGAATGCTGTAATTAACTTTTGTGAGGTTGCATATGTGAGTGGTGTGCACGCACTCACATGAGTTTGTTTTGCATGCCTAAGTACCATGCAAATTGTTCCATCAACTCTTTGGCATTTAATTATTTAGTGAAAGGCCAATTATTAAACAACCACAGCACAGGGTCATGGAAATGTCACATTACTCACCAGCTTGTTGTAAATGAAGTAAAACTAAAGTCTTTTAAGTCACAAAGAGTAATTGTAAAAACTGTCATTAACATGGGAGGTACTACGGAAAAACCCGTCATTGGCTTTTTGGGTTTATTCAATAACAAAACAGGTTCTGACTTACAATTTCCTAACTTCTTTTCTATTCAGTCATTATTTGTGAACTCAATGACCCATATCCCCCATAAAATGAAGTGTTTTAAGCCAGTATACATTTTCCACAGATTACAATTTGTAGATAAAGTCATGAATAATTTTTTCTGTATCACCAGTGCTGACGCACACGCAAAAGATCAAATAAATTGTCTTGCCAGCTAAACAGTTAACAAACTTGTCACTTTCTACTTTCCAGGCCGACACTCAAAACATGACATGATGCAAAACTAAACATACAAGTCGCTGGATACGGTCCTTTCCACCTGTTAGCTTGTGTCTGGTGCAGTACGTCATTTTATCAACATTTTAAACAAGGGAATGTGAGAAAATGAAACACTCGCATACACATATGTTGTGTATGGAAAATTATTTTTATCCAAGCTTTTCACATATTATCCTCTTTGTGTTGTATAAATACACATTTTGGGATTTAATAACAATGTGAAAATGATTTAGTGGTGATAGCATTTTCACTTCTGAAGTAAAAATTCACACATTCTTTCACACTGTCTTACCAAGCAATGATTATAACTGATGCTGTCTTGCTAAAACCTAATCTAAAACCTCCAATTATAGACAGACATGTATTCTGGGGATTCTATGACACCACCAGCTCCATATACATATGTAGACCCTTCAGATATGCTTACATCCCACTCAAGGTCACTTTGGTCTCTTTGAAAGTATATTTTTCTGTCTTCCTTCATCTGTACTTTATTTGTGCAAAGTTTGCTGCTGAAGTCCGTTTTTGAATCCTGCATCTGTTCACGTTTCTATTGACTTTATAACCAATCACATCACCTCTGAAAGTTTTTGAAGTCTGTGTTTAAGACATGCGTCTCTTGTTTTAACCTTGTGTGCAATCGCACTGCCTCCAAAAGCTGGGCAATGGGTGGGGCCAATCCTCCAGCCCAGCGGACAGCAGCTCAGGCACAGGTGGTGAGTTTTCACTTCCATGTCCCTGCAGTAGCTACTGCTACTAGTTGGTTGGGATATGTGTGTGATGGAATTGGGGGGAAAAGTTGGATTATTAAAAAATGTGCATTATATGATAACATATGTTTATCTCACACGGTAACAGACAGATATCACACTTGGGACTGAGGGTTGCCCAAATAGGTCCCACTTTACTTTACAGCACACATGACACGTGTGTCGCCAAAAAGGGACACAAATTCCAGCCCATCTAGAACCACAATAAGACCCATATGGACATATTGACAGGGGAATGATTTAAACAATAGTTCCATAGCACTGGTTTTAGATACACACTGTGATTGACATAGAAACATTGCAGGAAGTGTCAGTGTCTATATATATATGTACAAAGTCAAATTAATATTATTAATATTAATATTTACCTTACATAGTCATTTGACTTATTTGCCTTATGCTCATGACTTGCAGTATTCATAGCTTACTGACACCCGGTGCACTGTGAGTCTTGCAGTTGGACCACATTCAAGTCCAAAGTGGAGTGATGATAAATTCAAATCACCTGTGAGTGCCTGTACATCACCACCCTCTTAATGCATTCAGAGCAGCTCTGGGCTCAGACCACAACAGTAAAAAATCCCTATTCAGCTCACAACAGTCATTGTATTTAACTGAGAGCAAGATGGCTTATTACTTGCTGGAGACCGTAACAGGCAGTAATTTATTGATGCTTCCCTGTCTGTCCATTTTCACATTGTCTATCTTAACAAGTTGTACAATTCTCTCTCTTGCTGCATTCCAGTAGGATGAACCTGTCCCAAGCTGAATGATACAGTTTTAAGTAATGGCTTCTAACTTGTCAGATTCTCGTTTGCTAGATTTGTAACCATGAGGCTGCATTTTGACATTCTTACTTTTCTTATGAGCCACCTTTTCAGCAAGATCAGACATGGTATTACACTTTCAAATCTTCTTTCCCAGGGTTTTTTATTCACCAACATTAATCATATCACAAACACTCAGGGCATACTCCTGACTGGAGTCGAATGTGAAATAAATTCTGCCTCGTCTAATCCCTTGTGCCCTACATGTCAATCCACACACATTCCAGCACATTCCCATGACCTGGCTGAGTTCACAAGGAACGTACGCACATGATGATGATGACGATAATTAGGACAATCAGGAAGAAATCTTCAAATTTACTGAGGTAGGTCAGGGCACTTGGCAGAGGTCAGTATGTGCCTTATTTGGATGCACGGCCTCAGTGAACCGAATGCACTCTGATAAAGTGGTACAGTAGCATGATGAGATTCCAAGCAAAAGGAAAACTGGAGCAGACACATACTCCCTCTTGCCTCGCTTGCAATGCCGAGACAGGAAATCCTCCTTTTGATTGTGAAATGAAGGAGCAGAATTGAGAACAATCACGCCACCTCCGTCGTGTGGTGCCTGCACCTGAGATCACTGCCACGGAACCAGTGGCATGTGACAGAAACTCACATAAACACACATTACTTGCATTGACTTAGTCGTTTGATAATCAATTACAGACCCCTGGACATAATTGTTTCTTCCTCATTTTTGTTTGAGCTTGCAGGATTTTGAGTTCTCCTCAGTCAGTCCTCAGTAGTACAAGGCCAAACCTCAAGAAATCTGATCAGTTCTACCCTCATCCAGCTCCCAGGCCTCCCCAGTCTGGATGAGTTAAAAGGCAACATCCCTCTCATATGTTCATTTGTACATTCATGGAGGCCAAAGTCATAGCTGCCACCATAACTGTTCCCATTTACACTGCCTCCCTAAAATGAGGGCAAATTCGCCAGCATTGCCCATGATTATACTCTGTAAAGCCCTGTTGGCTTGCTGCTTTAAACTCGAGAATCTTTCTTTTAAACAAAAACAGACACATAGTTTTACCCCCTTTCTAATCAGAGTGCAGTTTTGGAGTATCTAAATAAATATGACAACGTTGTCCTCGCTCCCTTCAACAGAAACAACTCACAGCTATATCAACACTTTTCGATTCTGCAGTGTACACTTTCTGATTTTTTTCTTTTTAGCCCAAAATGAAAAACATACTTGCTGTCTAGCACATTTTCTTTACAATCAGTCACCCCACACTTCTTTGTTCTCAGTATCCTGTACTATGATATCTTCACACCCCATCCAACAGTTGATTCTTACTGTATGTTTCTGGATTTTGCACTTCACTGGTTTCCTCCACTGATTTGCTCTGACTGCTCATTTTCTTAACCTCAGCAGTCCAATTGAAATAATACTTATGTTACTGTGGCACAAACCCATTAAATATGTCACAGCGTGTTAGTGAAAAGGTCAAAGCCGTCTTCAGTGGAATGGAGCAATATGCAGGCACGCTTAACTTTTTTCGCTTTTTTAAGTGGAATGTGTCATGGATTTTATTCAACTAGATCGGACAGTAATACCTTGTAATGTTCTTCCCCTAATGGCTCAGTGGACAGAACTCAAAGCGCAGTGTTCACACAGTATTCGCTAATAAACACATGAACGCCTTTGACATGTGGTTTAAATTAATTGGCCTCCCACCACATGTAAGAGCCATTAAACACAATCATTGTGGTCCTCCAGCACCATTCTCTCCATTTCGTTTTGTTTTTTTGTGATATAAACCAGGTTTTTCCCTCAAAAAATACAACTTTGTAATTTTGACCTTAGCTCACTGGTCCCGTTGGATTTAGCTGTTAGTCGTCCCAGAACAACTGCAGGCATTTTTTCATCCTCCCTTTCTTTTTGTGGCTGTTCCTTGCACACATGAGGCCACCATGTCTGGGATCCAGAACGACCATCTCAGGAGTTACTCTGGGTTGCAGCCAGAAATCAGGCGAGAAATGAGACTTGGGGGTGTAGGTGGGGGTTGAGGGTGTCTGCGGTGCTGCAGTCGCTTTCTGAAAGAAGGTCTCCAACTGCAATACCTCATCAGAATGAAAACAACTGGAATTTTCTCATAATCAAGGCTATAAAGTTTTGTTCTTCCTTTTTTTTTTGCTTTCACTCTGGCTCTGGCTAGAGCTGCTGTGTTCACATTTTGTTTGCGTCCCATCACTGCTATGACCTGGTGCAATGTGTATGCCATGGACAAATTTCAGTTTTGCTGTCTGGGTCACAGATGATAAAAGTGTTTGAGAATGCTTATCTAATAAATGGCGTCATTATTTAGAAATGCTGTTACATGCTTTCCAATTTAAAAAAAAAACTAAACAAACATTGATGGCTGAGAAATGATTGGCCACACTTTCAGCTAGTGTCACACATGTTGGTGACCTTTTGCTTTCTCTGCTGTATGTTTCAGGTGTGTATGTACCACCTGGTGCTGGGATTGGACCCGGAGGCACTGGGCCAGGAACTGGATTCTTTCCAGGTAATAGAGCCTCCAATGACTGTCTGGACAGTTTAGACCAAAATATTTCAGAAGACAGTAACAGCAAACAAAGTCTGTTTGTCTTTGGCAGAGGTACAAAATAGGTAAATTATACTGCGAAGATACTTGAAAATGTTTCGCCCCTCATCCAAGAGGCTTCTTCAGTTCTGGACTAAAGAAACGTCGTCAAGTATCTTCAACCGAATCCAGTTGCCCTTGATTTTAACCTCCTTGGATAACTATGACCTGGAAGACTGAGAATCTTTATAGATATCATTATATTATTATATTTTGACTGAATATATATCACTTCCCTTACTCAAATGGAAAACACCATTGGCGTTTTTCCTCTCATGTTGTGAAACTGTTTTAGATCAGTTTCTCAATACTTTTGTGCTCAAGGTTCCATATACTGTATTTCAATTTCAATTTCAAAACACTTTTATCCCAGAGGGGCAATTGCAGAGGCCCGTAGATTAGCACAGTTTAAATTAAGAAATATTTTCATAATAAACATACCTTAATAAATAAATAAACACATATATATCAGCATCATAACACTACTAATTGAAATGAGTACATTATCAAACACACGGTGCAAGGAAATTCATGTGCAACTGAACGCTTTCTTGTAGCTGAGTTTGTGCTGAGTTTGTGTTGACTTTTTCAGTTTAATAATGCTGCACACTTACTGTCTACCAACATAGGAGGGTGAGCCAGTATTCTGTAAGAAATAACTAGGCAAGCGGAAATATATATAACGTAATATATATATATGTGTGTATATATATAGACATAAAATAAATGTAAATACATGGTGTACAACATATCTTATTATTTTTATTTACTGTATGGTCACATTTAAAAAACAGAACATAGATTTTGAACCACACAAACATCTGTATGGACCCCTGCTCCGTCATGTGGAAAAACCTAAATCCATACATGTGGCACAAAATGCCACAAAATGCAACAACATGCTCTCCTTGTGCCTTGAGAGAAAGTAAGACAAAAGTCAGCTGGTGTAATGATGGGCCAAAAAACTGTCCATCCATACATCACTACATGTAGTAAAACCATAACTCAGTACCCTGTATGATTGTTGTTTTACAAGGGTCTGCTGGAGGAGTCCCCACCGGCTATAAACCAGCTAAAGCTGCAGGTGAGTAGGAGAGACACTCGATTTATGATTTTTCCCCACACATAAAATAAGTTGTAAGAATCACGTCTGTTTTATCATGAATTGGTGCATGCACTACTGTTTCAGTGATTTTAATATAAGAAACTGAAACTGTTTGTAAGTCCTTAATTACATTGTAAAATATTTTGAAATCTCTAGAGGTCTTGAATGCATTGTTTAGAAAAATGTTTGTAGCCTCATCATTACCTGATGTGAAACTAACTGCAGAGGTTCATATGTGAAATGTTCACTGTAGCCCATTATAAATTAAATCCATTCCATGAAGTAAACGCAGTGTTGCTTTTTCATGATTTGAACATCTCGTCCATGTGGCCATTGCCTCCACTGGGCTTAATGTACAACCACAGATATTCTATCTGGTGTCTGTCATTTCACACATCTGTATCAGAAACATTCAGCTCTGCATGCACAGCCCACTTCAAGAACAGTTCACCAACTGTAGGCAATGTCCTGGCATGGCTTCAGCTCCCATTTGCTGAACAGGTTTTTTAGTTAGGAGTACTTTGGAGAACTGATGCAATGAGACTTTTGAACTGTGATATTACACAATACTGTGAGTTGAAGTTGTGGCTGGGGCTGTGTGTTGGAGCACCCAGTGTAACATTTATGTTAACAAAAACCAGAAGAAAGATATTTTTTGTTGTAAAGACACATTCCCTGTCAACACTCAGCTTTGGTTTGGTCAGATCTGGAGGAAACACATGGTGAGACTTCCTTGCCACACCGCCACAAGCTAAGAATAATTAAATCCTTGGGATATTGCTGTGGCAATAAACAATGTGTTCAGGAGCAAGTCACTGTTGTGAAGCCAGTTTATTGGAGACGTTATAAGGTTTGAGGTTTGGAAATGTGTGGCCTGTTACTTTTTTCTCTCATACAAGCTCAGTGGTCAGCAATTATGACTAATGTGATATTAACAAACCCTAAATAACACACCTGTTTGACCCTGACAGTAGGAGGTTATGGAGGTGGAGGGCTTGGTGTGGGCCCAGGTTTTTTGGTGCCAGCAGGTGTTGGTGGCTTGGGCACTGGAGGACTGGGAGCGGGTATGAAAATAAAAAAACTTGCAGTCACTTTTTTGCATTATTTAGGCCTTTTCTTCAACATCTCAATATATCATACATTAAAAACCGGGCATCACTCCCTTTTGAATAGAATTCATATTAAGACAAAATTAAAATGGTTGTATAGTAAGTGGTTATTGAAAATGTTTTTATATTACAGGGCAAAAGCAATTTAATTTTTACTTCTTTTAACCCAACAGGACAAGGTGGAAAGGCCCCTAAACCAGGTAAGTTGGAACATTTACGTATGTTATTGTGTTCTGTAAATAGTAGAATGGGCAGGTTTTATGTTATAAATAGAACACGATATTTTTAAGGGGTGTATAAAGGTGCTTAATGTATAGACTGCAGTATGAGACCTGCACAAACCGTGGGCAGTGGCTAAAGAGAAATAGTCTTTTGATTGGTTGTCACCAGGTTTTCCTTATCACCCCTATGTTTTCATTAGAGTTGGTTTACACTGGCTTAGCAGCAGTTTGGGGCGTCGTGATCGGGTGGGACCATACAGAGATTCAACCACTCCTACACCTCTGCTGTATTAGGGAGTGATGATTGGCAGAGTGAAAACAGCCATCAACGCATGCCAAACAATGGTGCCAGAGCACTGATCAGTGTTATTGTAATGTTAGACCCTTACAATATCTGGAAACCTCCGTGTTGAAATTTACCACGGCCCTTCTCTCTGAGACCGTTCCATAAATATTTTCCTTTTCCGTATAGCAATCTGCGCTGCACTTGTGCTTCAGCAATGTTCAGCCATCGTTTAATTTCTGTAAGCATTGCTGATAAAATCTCAGCCTACCTCTATGTGTTTGGAAAGATAAGGAAACGAGCAATCATCTTAAAGTCCTGATAACACATGGAGCAAGTTACAGGAGGGTCCCTCTGGAGTGCCACAACCCCACCCGTTAACAAGAGCTGCAGGAGAGCCATTTTGTGAAAATGACCTAATATCCAGTATTTGGTGGAAGTTGATTTTGGCTGGGATCAGCAGAGCCTTACTTGGGAAGTATGGCCCTGGCTTTTGTTTGCATGTGAGTTCTCCCTCTCTCTCACCAGGTGTACATGGCAGAAATTACATTAGCGAGAAAAAGGAAGGCAAACTCTGATAAATCAGCTCCTTGTGTTTTTGAAATTAGGTCTGGGCGCTCCCTCCCGTACGCCATGCTAATCTCTGTTGTATAGAAAAAAGAAAAGCTCACACAGGGAGAACATCTAGGGGTCAGCTAAGGTTTTTTACATTTTTATTAATTGGAGGGACTTAAATTCACTAAGGGGCTGGAATATGTTCTGCTTCATGGTTGTAATTGTGTTGAGTAATATATGAATATTACTGAATGTTTCCATCAGTGCTGACTTTCATATCAGCAATTTGCATTCAATCAGAAGAATATTGCCTTTAGCTGTTAGCATTTGAATATGACAATTTTCTACATACCTTACGAGTATGACATTTCCATTTCTATATAAATGTACAACTACAGTTCACCAGCAGGTGAACCTCTCACAATGGCTAGGTGAATCCATTTGTATCAGTCAGCCAGTGTTTGGCTCATGTCACAGAAAACGTGCCAAAAATAAACTATATGCTACAAGCATATGAAAAATCGTTCACCCTCTTTATTAAACTTTAACGTATAAAGCTGGTTTTTGTTACTGAAGAGACTCAAATGCAAACGGTAAACTACTCTTAGATGCATACTCACACACACATCAAAAGAGCTGCCATTCCTTCTTATGCGTGACTGCAGTGAATTGCAGCACAGCTCATGCGAGACCTTGTAAATGTTACACTAATTGTGAAGCCTGTCAGCATCCAGCTTCGACAATACGCTGAAAGCTGGCAAGAGGAACTTTCTCTTTATGAACAGCTGTTGGACACCGTCTCTTATCCTGTGTTCCCTCGGGCAAAGGTGGATTCATTCCTCATGGTGTGAGTGCCAAAACCTGGCTTTCGTAGGCTAGCCTCTTGTCACTTTGAGGCAGTGTGAAGTCAGTTAACAGGAAACATAAAGGTTACTGTTTTCGCTGTTGGTGGAGTTTTATTGTACCATTACAAAAGTCTGTTTTAGGTTGAGAAAGGATGTGTCTGGGTGGGATAGCCATACTCAGCCAGTATACTCTCCAAATTGAAGATGATAGAAAGACAACATGCTGTCTGTTCCACCTGTCTCCAGCAATGTCACACAACTCTTCATCAATCTTAGAGCAAAGAAAACTAATTTGAGAAGTCAGAATTTGTAAGCAATTTAATTTTGCGTTTCTCTGCCTAGATTATGGATATCACATAGTAGATAGATGAAGTACCATTGTGTCCTAATATTTTGTCCATCCCTATTATCAATTAGGGTCGAAATGACTGACAACATTTTAGAAACATCTCTCATTATTGTTATGAGAATTACTGGCAATCAGCTCTTTGTTAGTGTCTGTAGGCACATAAAGTGTGTGGGAGGTGTGTGTGAAAGAAAATGACCAAAGGAAAGAAATTGAAGGCTGCCTGGCTGACAGTGAGTTGTTTGGGGCTCGAGTTGGCATCAGAAGCTAGCTGAAGCAGAGGCTCTCCTAACAGCCAGACTGCACTCGATCTGTAGACGTAGACGTTCTAGTACTAGTTTTGTTTTCTATGGTTGGTTCAAAAGGAAACTAATTTGAAAGCAACATTTCACAGCAAAAGACCAGCAGGAAAACCGATGTAGGCTCTCAGTCCGAAAGCTCAACAAAGTTGACCCTCTGTCCTGTTGTATTTCGCAAAACGTCACGACTGCGCCTCTTTTTGTTGGATAGAAAACGGAAGATCCTTTAGATGTTGACGCAAGTTGACATGTGTAGGACAAGATTGTATGCACTCATTTGGTAATTAAACAAACCTATATTTTATAGACATGTCTAATAATTATTATGAGAACTTGACTGAACCTGAGCATTCGTGGTACTTTGATAAATAAAGATTGGTTAGTCAGGCGTCATGCCCCTTCACTCTTCCCCCATCCGAGTGGATCAATTACTTATTCAGACATGTCTGCAGATTTGATCAAATCAGCAGGTATCGTTTGGCAAAGTGTTACTGTAATAACCAACCTGTTCATAACTAACTGTTTGAGCTAGGCTAGGCTGAGATTTTTTTAGTTTGTTTAGACATGTTTAGTGATCCTGCTGCATTGTGTGATTGTATTCCAGCAGCCTGCAACTCAAGCTAGCTATCCATTAGTAGCATTATTTAGCTATTTGCACACACTAACAAATAAACAGGCAACTGAGAGTATATAGTCATCACCTCTCATGTCACCCTTCATTCTAGCTCTTCCCTGCCACTGAGTAAGTATAACAATGCAAAATAATGGAAAAATTGTGAAAATAATCCAAGATAAAATCACGCTGGAAGAAACTGCAACACTTATAATTCAAGATGATGTATTACATTGGTCAATGCAGCAACATGTCTCTGCGAGTCGTTTTTGACAGAGTTCTGAAATCTTGGATCGTATGTCTTCTGTGACTGCGGGCCAACCTGCAGTAGAATAGAGAGTTATAGCTTTGGACAGCAGAAAATATGTTGGTGGTTTTGACGTTTCACAGTCTTTGTGACTCTGTTTTAAAGGGGATACTCACTTTTAAGAGTGTTGCTCACGTGCAGTTACCTAGAAAATTGTCATCTCACCACCTACCCGCTCATTTTATAGTGCAAACTTTGGATAATTTTTAATATTATGTGCATCTTTCTGTGATTTAAAACGCACGGTCCTTCAATGCGCCTGGCTCTTTTGGTTTATCTTCAAACCCTCTGGTTCATATCAGGGTCATTGTTTGAAGAAGCACTAAGTTTACTTGTCTGCTTCACAACAGGAAGAGTGAGAAAAGGCAGATAAATTGGAAAAATAGAGCGGATACGGGGAGGACAGAGACAAGGAGAACAGAAAGGGCCGATAACTCTTGCGGACATGCCGTGTATACTGCATATGTCATACGTATACAAACACACACACACATACACATTTTGCGCACATTCATTCGCGCAACACATATGCTTAAGAGAGCTTGCTGAAAGAAAGGAGACTGATAGATTGAGGTGAGGATGAAAGCGTTTAGCCAAAAGAAGATGAGCTTGGAGGAGGTTTAGTCTCCTGGAGCACATATGCTTTTCATTACTGGAGCTCAGACCTGTCCTCTGAGCTGTCAGAGACTGGAAGCATCTGCATGTGTACGGCTGTGAGCGTATATACATATGGTTATGGTATTCATATGTGTGTAATTACAAGTGTGAGCACATGTGCACACATACAAAATTAATATGTATCCTGACACTGGTTTGGGGACATATAGCATCCCCAAACCAGTTCTGAACTGAATCTCAGTGTCAAGTTTTCAATATCTTTGAACCTGAGCTGTCTGCAGAGGAGACTTTTTATTTATATATCACATCGGCCCACCCAATATACACACAGCCTACACAGTTTGTTTGTTCACATTGGACATTCCTCTTGCTTCCCAAATAATTTATCTTGGTTGATGTCAGCAGATGTTGTCGTTAGCGTCTTCAGTAAGCTCTTGAATTCATCTCAAGAATTAAAATGATATCGGAGTAAAGCAAGATAAGGGCTTTATTCATTTTTATTGGTATCTTAACATCAACACATTACAGTTTCTAACTGTGGTATTTTCCCCCACATTGAATGAAACTGATACTCACTATGACTCCACAGCCTTTCACCAGTTATGTGTCATGTTTGCATGGTTGTTCTCTAGTGAGAATGTTACCATCAGAGTATTTTTTCCATGTTCACCATGTTGAGTTGATGAGCCATCCCTTTGCATGCTCTCACAACCTCTCCCCTGCTCCATTTGCCAGCAGGTCTGGAGCATGGACCACTATCAGTGTCCATCTGGCAGCACAGCCTAAGTGTTGTTTATGTAGTGATGGAGAAATGTCTTGCTTTTATTTTCCTAAGAGTCCGTGAAGACAAATCCCCGGTTGAACGACCTTCTTGCAGTCGTTGGTAGAAGTGGACTGAAGTCTATTTGATTGCAGGGCCTGTTTAATGGATTTTTGGCAGAGTAAGCAATGGCAGTGCTGTTTTTTGAGATAGTAGAGCAGTTGAGACTTACATTTACAGTAGATATTTCTTTATGCAAGTTGATTATGTTTGAAATATGTCTCATGATGATTGATTCACAGAGCGCTTAAGTCTAAGCTGAATGTAATGCAGGACAAGTATTGCGGAATGCGACTTAAAGAAATACCTTTGAAACAGAGAACCTTTAAATAGTCACTGCAGAAGGTGTCTTTTGTACATGATTGATTATTTTATAAATATTTTAGAAAATCTTAAGTTCCCAGTGCAGTTTTAGTCATCTTTAAACTGATATTTGCTCACACTATCTCAATGAAATGTTTTGGATTTCTGGATTTCTACTTACTGCTTATCTAGACCCAGTTCTAGGCTAAAGGACATGTGAGGATGAATGGTTTTTAAATGACTTCAGCTTAGCCAATATAGCAAAACATCTACTGGTAAATGCATGTACTACACAATTTGGTAAACAGATTTTCCGCTGTCAGTGATGCAATTTATCTCTCTCACTTGCTTTCCTTTGTAGAGCATCCCATATGTTTGTCATGACGAAATGCCTCCAATAGCTGCACAATGATCATAGCCTTCATAGTGACAGAGGAACTTGGAGAATGCTTTTGAGGCTTAAGGACTCTAACGTCAGCGTTTCAACATGCATGTTCTGAGTAAAGCCGACCTGTCGAACACTAGTCTCTTTTCTCAACCCTGAGTTGTCAGAAAAGTATTCAGTGGAATGCAGTTAGATGCATATGTGGACCATCTGGGAGAGGAAACACACATGGCCAACTTTACATACCATGGCCACAGGCTGTTTGTTGACTGGTTCTCTACCTCTATGCATAATTTGCACAATTGATCTTTTCTGGACATGAAACATACTTGCAGACTTTTAAAATTGGATCCTGCACAAGTGCACATGTACTCTGTGTGCATACTCTAATGCTTGCAGCGTGTTTCTTCCTTGTCTGCATGCCTTTACAGTACATAGTGTGAGTGTGTGCCAAGCTAAAATGGCCAATGGTATGAGCACTGGGTTAGGGATAGTCTGCAGACATATACAGGGGCTCAATGTTGGCATAGCAACTGTGGCATTCCTTTAGAAGTGGATACAAAGTAGAATTTGCTCTCAACTCTTACAGAAACTGGGAAAAGGCAGAACTGTTCTGTCAACTTGAAAGCTTATAGCATGGCGTGCTCTGCTCTGTATGACTAGCATAAACAATGACATCACAAACTCAGTGGACATGCTGTCCGCAATGCATGGTGTAGAAATTAGCACAGTTTGAATTAAGGGACTATGCACAGATGTGTTTGAAATAAGGCATGTGTTTGTGGAGGTGACAGACGCACAAGGACTCAGACAGCCACAGACGTCACTGGGAAGACAGCCAATTTGGCACTGTGGCAGTGCTTGTAATTCACATAACGTGTAATGGTGACTTTTACAGTTAATTTGGAGCCTTTTGTGTGTGTGTGTTCTGATGCCCAAGTGCGTGGGTTGGTGAGAAACTCCAAAGTTCGCCAAAGTTGCTTCATCAGTGTAAGTCGTTAGCACATTATCAAACAGAGCACATTCTCTTTTTAAAGTATGATGCCAACGTCCCCTATAAAAATCAAAATTGACCACCCATAACCAACAATGGATAACCACACTAATCCAGTTTTGTTACACAGATTTTGACCTGGACGCAGACCCAAAAGCAAAGATGTTAGAGAATGAGGTAACCTTAGACCCTGTCCCTGTTTGTCTGTAGGAGCTCTGACAGTTATGCACTCAGGGGTCATCTGGCAAAGGACAAGGCTGAGGCTTTGGGACCTCTCATTGATAGTGTCAATGACTCCATGGAAAAGGAAAAGGAAAACAATAAAAGGCTTGCCGCCAAAGCCTCACACCAGCCAGAGAGAGAGAGCGTATGCGTCTAGTGGTGTGACTGTGAGATGCTTAATTAGTCCAACATGTGACTAGACCTGCTTCTCACAGCTCGGTGCCCGTGACTGACAGCACAGAGAACCTGGAAGTGACAAGAAGCAGGGGAGGTGGCAGGAGAAGGCGGGGGGAGAGGAAGCACGGGGAGCTTCAGTGTGTCCAGTTGTCTCACGCGATCTGGAATCACTACAGCACCTCGCAATATTCTGCTTTCATCCAGCTTGTCCGGCGTCACCTCGCAAGAATGCAATCCATCCACCAACTTGGAAGGGAAACAGTGTGATAATTTGATACTGATAAAAATCTGGTGTCATGAGAATGAAGGACATAATGATGGGCTTAGCTTTAAAAGTGAACATATATCTGGGACCACAGCCGAAGAACAGAATCTGCCTGTCAGTCACAGTAAAATGCTGATTCTCTGGGGACCTCCAGCCTTTGAAGATGAAGATATGAAGATTTCCCATCACATTACAGAAAATTGCAGCATTTGCACTGCCATAGCACGTCTCTGTGCTTCTGGCAACAACCTTTTACTCTTGTATGTTTGTGGTTTGATTGTTTGTGTTGGTTTGTACAGCAAATCCAGTGTTTAGCTGAACACAAGACTCAAAATTTAGAATTTTTCTTTTGAGCACACTAACACTGGTAACACTACACTTGTAATGTCCTCTGGCATTTCAGTAAAGAAACATTTGTTCTTAGGCCGCTCGCCTGATTAAATATGAGCTAAAACAAACAATACAGAAACAAGTCCCAAAAATGTCATGGACATTCCAGAGCTCCAGCTCCGAAGTCTGCTTTCTGTGCGTCTGCCGTCAGTTACGGTGGATGAATGCCATGGAATTCTTTGCTCTCTTAAATTAAACCCTTCACCAGGCCCAGCTGGTTCACAAAGTAGAGACAAAGGGAGACGGGGAGGATAGGGGAGTAGATGGAAAGGAGCAAGAAAATCCATCCTTCACTTCTCACGTTTGGCTTACTCTGGTTGCCGCTATTAACACCTCACGTCTGTTCGGCGCAACCCCTTAGACACGTTTTGGAGATGAAAGAGCGAGAGAAAAGAATAAATTTTGGAGAAACTGGGAGAACAAGAGTAAGATAAAGTGACTGAGAGTCGAAGACAATGTTTTGATTAATGTCTCTTGTATTCCTCTGGTTCTGTAACAGACGATTACCTTACCTAACCCCAATGGAGCATGAGCAAGACGTTTCAGTGTTGAGATTGAAACCAGATATGTCTATTCACACTGGCTCATATCCATCTCTTGTACCGGACCCGAGTTCGAGAACATGACTGGTGACTGAAAGAACTACCCATGCTGTCTGGCCAGTTTTACTTCAGTGTCAGTCTTCAGTTTAAATACCAATGCACATGACATGGCACTACAGGAGGCAGTGGATGTGGCAACCTGTCCTTCATCACATTTTCATTCCTCTGGAAACAAGACTCTTATTTTGTCAGAGGAGGTCTAGACTTGCATTTACTGAGTGTGCCCTCACTGAGATCATTCTTAAACCAGCCACCACATATGAATCACCACTGTTGGGTGCTTCTCAATTATTCACTGCCACACCATCCCAAATTTCACCTTGACAACCTGCTGGTGCACTTGTCACTACACTGTTGTGAGAGCCAGTGGTCTTTTCTGAACGGAAACTGGCCACACTTTTTTTAGAAATCTAAACGGAGGAAACTATGATGCATTGCAGTTCTGCATCGTTTACCTTCCAATTTCCTTGGCCCTTACTCTTCTCTCCTGTGTAGTATTGGGTTTCTGTCCCTTCCATCTTATATTGACCTTTTGTAGGGTTCCTTTGTCCAAGGTCCAAAGGCAGTTGGGGTTTCAAGTGGTCTCTCAGGCTTCCTATTATGTCTCGAGGGTCACAGAGAAAATTAGCCACTACAGTTATGTACAGAAATCCTTCAGCTTGTCAGCAATCAACTAAATACTGGGAGCAGCACCAAAGAAAAGCGATGATTTGATGTCAGGGTCACGGTGCAGTCTTTCCATGTGTGTGGTTCAGGACAACAAACAACAGTGGTGTAGACTTCCAATAATGTGTGAGCTAAGACAGGTCTATTTGTGTGAGCTGATGTGGCGTAATAATAGTAGTCCAACAAAAGCATGCTTGTTTGAGCTGACAAGATGGTGTAAATATGGCTAAACAGAGAACTTTTGTAATAAAACTCTAGACTCCATCTCCCAAATATACAATCAGTGGATGGGTGCCAAATCGACAAAGGTCCATATTTTGATAGCATGTGCTCTCACTTTCACCCTGAAAATTAGCAACCTCCAGGGTAGTATTTTTTTTTAACTTGAGAGAGTTTTATTTTCCAAGTGTTTAGTGATGTCAGAACTACACGACATAACGCTTCTTTTCCTTTCTTCCTTGTCTAAACCTCGTGTCTGCCCAAGGCCTGCACTCATGCTCACACAGACACGCAGACAAACACCCTCTCCGGCTGACTTCTGCGTGTCTGCATCTTGTCTCCTGATCTCAAATCAGAGAGCTCAACGTGGCAGGTACTGGTTGACCCTGAGCACGACTGCCAGAGCCAGGCTGGGTCATGCACATGTGAGCACAGGTGGGCCAGAAGATGGATGAAAGTCTCCACAGTCCTGCCTGTCTTCACTCTCTCTTCATGTTTCTCTTCCAGTGACACGTGTAATCTCTCTGTTGCGCACTGTGCTGTATATTTCCAACACTCATACAAACACCTCACACTGGCCAATGAGACATTCTGTAATCCGGAGGCTAGACCAGACAGTACAAGGAACATTTCAAGACAGAATTTAATAATTTTAAGGGTATTAGGCATCATTCTTTTTTTTTGTCAATCCCTTAACAATTTTTATGGTATGTGGAGCTCACTGATAAAAATGAGACAAATTAAATAGATTTGTTGTGTCAGTGCAAAAGACAGTTGAAAAGGGAAAGCCCTAGATCAGTCAGATTTATATAAGAACTGATTACTGTTGTTATTACTTTGAGGTGTGTATGGGGAGGGTTGAGCAATCAAGGAGAATCGAGCTGAAAATTTTGAAGGAGATAGATTATTGCAAGGGAGCTTAGCTTAGTGTCTGGCCTCGCATTGCATGCTCAGTCTGTTTGCCAAGCCCTTGGCAAGGCCAGTGCCCACATTTGTTTTGACTAGGTCATGAAACTCCACACTTCCATCTTTCTCTCTGTCTCTCCCAGCACATTCCTTCTCCTTGTCAGTATCATTACCTGCACCCTGCAGATTGTTGGACCGCAAACTCTCGTCCTCCAGTCTGATCTGGACCCCCCTCCTCTTTTCAGCTTGTTTCCCATGCTTAGTTGCTCTTCCCCCAGACTTTTTGGCTTACAAGTATTGATGAAAACAAGTTCCTTGGTGGGACTAGCTTGCTGGCAGCATTCAATTTTCTTGTTTAAAAAAACAGTCATTACTCCAACATGTCTGATTGGGGAGCTTGTTCAACTCACAGCTTCTTCTAATACAAGTCTGCGAATCACGTGTCTCATTTGTTATCCCTAGAAAATAGGAATATATCACTTCGGCAGTTATCTGGAGATACTTATCTTCAGCTTAATTTGAATAATCACTCACTTTTTCCATATACTGTATATACATTGAAGTATTAATTATTGTTTAATGTTTGGGAATGTCAGACAAATCAAAGCTTCACAATGTTAGGCAGTGTTTTTTAATGTAATAAACTGCTCTTTTAGTTTTATTTTGGACATTTGTATCATGTTGCTCCCATAGGAAGAGGTGGCAGTTGGTTTTCACTGCTTATTTGCTTTTCTAGTTTATACCAGCCACTAAACCCAAGCAATGCAAGCCTTCAGTTGATTTTTATTATTTTCCGATT
This sequence comes from Micropterus dolomieu, assembly GCF_021292245.1. Classification (NCBI taxonomy): domain Eukaryota; kingdom Metazoa; phylum Chordata; class Actinopteri; order Centrarchiformes; family Centrarchidae; genus Micropterus; species Micropterus dolomieu. Next base: position 21,771,998 of record NC_060166.1, on the reverse strand, counting down.
AATTAACCAATGGTACCTGTAAATGTACATGTTTCAAGATTTATGGCTGGGATAAAATCATTTGGTGTATTATTCTCTAAATGTGAGCAGGTGGTGAGCATTTTATTCCGCATTCTTTCTTTCTTTCCACACATTTTCCATTATCCTATCTTCTTCTCAAAACTTTTCTGTTCTTGTCAGCAAGCAGAAACCTAAGGTGGGATATGACTTTATCAAATAGGTGGTATTATGCTTATTTTCAGGTTAAAAAACTTATTTAGAGGTTGTACCAGAACAGGTTTAGATTGTTTAGACATTGCATCAGCTCCTCTTTTCACCGTGTGTTTTGAATGCTTCGTTTTAGCTATGGATTGAAACATCTTGCCTGTACATGATCTTTGTTGGGAGTTGCGCATGTGCAGTTCCTAGTTAAGAACTACTAGCCAATCAGAATCAGAGTAGGGCGGGTCGTGAGAAGCCGGTAAACACGGCTTCGGTTCAGCTGTATATCCCCTTACCAGCTTAGTAACCTTAGCAACATATTTCAGAGTGGTGAGTTATTAATCTGTAACAAATGTATCTTTCATCCATACAGTTTTAACTGAGCTCTGTCTCTACATCACAGTAACAACATTATGTCCATGAAATGCCTGGAGGGTAGCTAGTGTTTGGAAGGGAGAATAGAGGCAGCAGGCGGACCTCTTATCACTGTGTGCTGCACGGTGTTTTTGAGGGCGTGTCCGACTAGATGCTTGGCGACCGTTATGACGTGCATTTTGGTGTGGTGTCACAGGGATGAAAGGGAAATGGCTGAACTACAAACGAGCTGTTTTCAGGCAGTTCAGAGCAGTGTTTTCTGTGGGAGATGGGAAATCCCTTTGTGCTGGACTTTGGGCTTTTTCACTTTGCAAACCTATTACATGCACAAAAGGTATATAACTCAATAAAGGAGAGGGAAAAAGCTAAAAAGCACAATACCACCTCTTTAATGCATCAAGTCAAAACAAAAAGCTTTTGACGCCCATACATTAGTTTGGGGCTTCAGCGAGAAGAGACTGCTCCCTCCAGTGTTTAGAATACAGCATAACCAGATGGTCAACCACTAGATGTTTTTGTCTACCGTGTTTATGAAATCAGTGGGGTTCAGATGAAGCCCAAGGTGCAGTCCTTGGCTCCAGAAACTCAAATGTGAGTGTTTTCCATCAAACTTAATTAAGCACACATGATATTGGGAAATGTTTTGATGAAAGATTGAGTGGTGGGTTATTTTGAAGGGTAATTACGGCTGGATAAATCACTAGTTACTCATTATAGCCACAAGAAGAAGATCTTCTTTTCTTTGACACTCTATGCCCCCGTCTACTCTCACTCTGTCTTTCTCTCTACTCTGCTGCCTGTCTATCATTTTCTTGCCAATCCAGGTTATGGCAATCTAGGAGTCGGTGGTCTTGGAGGTGGTGGCCTGGGAGGTGGAGGCCATGGAGGAGGTGAGTACTGAAACTGGAATTGGTGGTGTGTGCGAGCATAAGTACAACGTTTAGTTGACAGTAGGTTAGAGCATTATATTCCCAGTATAACAACATACATTTTAAACCATACTCATAAGGTTTCACACCATGGGTCTCCAGTGTGTTTGAAATGTGTGTTTGAAGGCTACACTATAAGCAAGCACACTCACCTTTGCCCCTTTGGTTTAATTTAGGATATGGTGGATACGGAGGAGGCGCTGGGGGCTTTTTCCCAGGAGTTGGACAGAAGGCTGCCAAAAGAGGTACAGCAGGTGGCAGAAAATGTCTGGATGCAATTGTAACATCAGTTTAGTACAAAGGGAGTGATGCCACCAGTTAATTGGTGCCATTAATTTCATTATTGATTTACAGTGACAACACAATCATTCTGATAAGGTTCTTTGAGGGTTATTCCCTAAATCTCTTATATTGACAAACTCCTCTGAAATTCTGCATGTCCTAATCACAGGTGCAGGAGGCCCTCTGCTTCCACATGGAGGTAAGCTCATTCTTGGCCTCATGACAGTCTATTGTACAAACTTAAACTGTGCTGAATACTGACTCAAAGCTTTTTCAGACTCTGATAGATCTGCATGCTTGCATGTTATGAGAAAGCCAAAATGAATGTTTTGCATTAATCGTAACTCGACATGAAAAACACTGTTTGGCATACACGTGTAATTTTTTGTCATGTACCTGCAAACCTTGGACAGTTTGAACTTGATCTGAGCCCAGTGTGACCTTAAAGTCTGTGCTGTGTAAGTGCACATGATTTGCTTTAAATTAGGCCCGGCTGATTAAGCACGGACTCAGGAGGTCCCAATCATGGCCAGAGCTCTACTATGGCAAAGAGCCTGCTCTTAAGTATTGGTTGGCAATGACAAAACTTCAGTCCCTAGAATCAGTTTGTACTATTTTCATGACACTCAAAATAACTATTCATTCCTCAGAAACAGCACAGATAAAACAAAACATTCCATTGCCAAACCTTTCCTCACCAAATCTCCCGGGCCACATACTTACAGGCAGTGCGCAACGTCTGTCCTACAAAGTATGGAGAATTTAAGATTAAAAATGGTAAAAAATAAAATAAATTAAATTAAAGTTTCAACAAATACACAGTGTGTTTTATCCTGCTGCCAAGCTCCCTTACAAGTGAAGCTGACATCTAATTTCCTGCCCGCATGGATAGCCAAAGAAATGAGGCATTTGATGAGGCAAAGCAAATGCCATGCATGCTGGCTGCTTCTCCTGATTAGATTAAAAGTCAGGCATGTTGCTTTTGATCATGGGGTGATGACAGACTAGTAGGGCCAGATTAGCTGCTCTCAATACCAATGGGCTGTCTAAGGATCTGGCTCCCTGCTGAAGAGGTCAAGTCTGGCACATGCCAAACACTTGCTCATTAAAACTTTACAGTATCACAGGGCCCTCTAGTGGTCATGTTATGTGCAACTAAAGAGTCCTTGTGTTGCAATGTTTTCATTACTCTGATGTCCAAAAGCCAGTATGACCTCAAACCAGAAATTATGTATGTGCTCTTTATATTCAAACAGGGACTGGAGGAAGTGTGCCTGGAGGCACAGGTACTGGAGCTGGAGTTCCCGCTGGAGGCAAGACACACACACATCAGTCTGTCCATTTTCTAATTTTATATTTTATTTTGCGCTGTTAATGTTACCTAGTTACTAGTAGTCATACTGTGATTTCTGCCTCACAATGCCTTGGAACAAGGTTAACCATTCCCTTTAATACTTTAGGAATAGTATGACATTTAATATCTCAAATTGGCTCTTTGTCAGGGACAGTGAGATTGATTTCTCTGACAAAGAGCCAGTTTGGGCTCCAGTTATAGTACATTTTCTAGTGTAATAAAGTAAAAAATTGAAAGAGACCAGTTAACAGTGTTTTGACTCCTCAGGAGGCAGGAATCACACTTACTGTTAATTGGACTCAGCACTTGGCCAAGAAATATGTGCATATGTTTTTAACACTGTACATTTGTCATACTCCGTTCAATGAGCCAAGTATCATTTAATCTTTTTCTTCAGGACCTGTTATTCCTCAGACAGGCCTTCCTGGAGGGGCTGGTGGTGCTGCTGGAAAGAAAGCTGCCAAAGTGCCAGGTTATGTTACTCCACAGTAAATTCACAAGGATGAAGGCAGACAGGATGCAGATCACATCACAGTGCCACATAAAATTAATTTTCCTTCTGGAACATGTTCAGTGTGGTGGAAACTTTTAGGAAAAAATATGTTTAGCATTGGCAAAATAATGATGTTTTAAAAACTTTAGGCCTGCAGTTTTGAATGTCTTCATGTGAGATTAGCCTTTGTTAAAATCAGCTTTATCGATATATACCTGTACTTCTAACAAAACCTACATACACTACTGCAAATAAAATAAACTTTATGTTGGACTCCAAACACAGCAGAGTTGATCGTGCTATACACACTACTAAGCTACAATACTAAATGCTAGCCTATGTTCTTATTATAGATGTACTCAAGCTGAGTTACCTTTCAGGAGAAACATCTGCTTCTGTGCTAGCATGAGGCTATGAAAAATGTCCAACATCCAACATTATGATGTCCCTCCAATAGAGGATTTCACTGGTATCAGTGAATCAATGATCAATGAACATGTAGTCACCTGCCTGGTTTTGCTGCATCCTGTCTGGCTCTTGACATGGTAGTGTCATAATGATTTACAGCCATATCATTTTTCATGGTGAATGTTCTCATAAATGTTTGTTTTTTTAATTTAAACTGATTATTGCTGCTCATGCATGCCAGATCCCTCTCACAGTTTTGAATGGGTTAGCGGAAGTGCAGTAATGTCCTCTCATTGGCTGTGGCAGGTGTGGGTGTGCCTGGGCTTTACCAAGGTGGACTAGTGCCAGGAAAAGGTTAGCCTCTTTCATAGATTAATCTCAGGCACTATGTGTCACTATTGTGTTTCACTATATGAATGGTCTGTGCTTTTGCAAACAAAAAAGTGCACAGGGATTTATTATGGTTGTTTTGGGGGATTGGGGGTTGCTTTTGGCTCCATCAGGGTTTAATGGACGTGGAGTTCTGCCTGGGGTGGCCACTGGCACCGACCTGAATTCCAAATCAAGTAAGATTTTGTTTTGTTGGCTAATTTTGACACTATTCTTATTTTATTATTGCCTTTGTTTTGAAAAATGAAAACATGGGAACACGACATGAACACAGCAGTTCTACAGAGGTTAAACAGTGGAAAAATATATGATAAAATATGTACACAATACTAAAATAGACAGTATGAAAACAATATCTTGAGTAGAACACATACAAGAACAAAAGATAAATAAAGAATTACGTGAAATTACATTTTCAAAATAGTTAAAAATGGTGGTTGTTGTCAAAGAAATGTTATTGGTCTATACAGCTTATCCAGACCATAATGTTACAGAGTCTGTTAAGTTTTAAGGCCATGGTTCAGTTTGCTGTGTTTGTTTAGTTGCTAAAACTCTGCCTAGTATTTACATTGAAATTTTTATCTTTCATCTGTGTGTCTGATTGGATTGTGTGATTATTCTTATGCAGTTGGAGGGGGAGGACAAGGAGGTCAAGGACCAGGTAACTTTGTTTTTGATTATTGCTGTATTACAAACAAATATATTTGTATTTTGTCAGTATTGTTGGTATTAGCTGATCAGAATTTAAGTTTATTTCCTTTGTCACAGGAGGCCGTGTCTACAATGGACAGATGCAGCCAGGAGTGTTCCATGGATACCCCCTCAAATCACCCCTCAAAGTGCAAGGTGTGACCTTAATCTATACAGTTACTGTTATTCAGAAGTTGCTCTCTTCTCTTCATATGGTATGATATGTTCATAGCTACTGTTTACAATGTTACACTTCTTTTTCTCTCCAGCATACAGACAGTCTTATTCACCTTATGGCATGATAACCAATGGGCACTTTTATGGATATCGCCCTGAGGTTTTCTATGGTGGGTTTATCGCTGGCTGATTTTTAAAGAGAGATGTCTGTCTTTGGGGCCCAAGAAAGTTTTTTTCATTTGGTCCCAAAAGCAGAACATTACCTCCACTGCCTGCTTTGTTGAGTTTCCCACAGTAATGCTGCTGTGTTCCTAGTTCTGCAGTGAATGAGAGAATCTCAAACACTGCTACTAAACTTTGCTGCAGTAGAGAAAGCTTGCCGACTCACCAATACCCATCAGGATGTCTTGTATTACCTTGTAAAATGAGGATTTCTAAGTGAATTATGATTGTATTTCTGACTTGTCAAAGCTGTATGGTCACTGAAACATACGTTATATTCTCTGCCTTTGTGCCTATATTTGATCTTTAAACGGAGGCAACCATGGTAGAAATGGAGTGAGAGCGCGGCCAGACATATCCACAGTCATCAGCCATACCCAAACCAGAGGGTTTCGGGGTACATGTAATATGTTGTAGATGGCTTAACTTATTCTCATACTTACACATCTAAAGAATGTGGTCAATTCTACGTTTGATTTTGAGAATTACTACTGAAACATGATGTGCCTGCTTAACCGTCATCTATAGTCGTTGCTATGGCGTAAGTCAACAATGATGAAGTGAACGGACCAATGAAAAACACAATGAATATGTGACAGACTTTCTGGATCCACCAGTCCATGCACATACACAAAATGCAGCAAACTTAGCTGTTCACAAACACTCAAAGCATAATTCTGCTGTAGCAAAGCTGTAACTTTTACTGGGACTCACTAACCTCTTCAGTCGTTAAATGTAGTTGTATGTTTTTTATAGTCTCTTGGAGCATTCACGTCAAATTAATGGCATTTGACACAATTCACCTCATCATCTTCTCTCATTTTTCTCTTCAGGTGGCTATGGAGCAAAACCTGGAGGTGGCAAACTACCTTTTGGTACAACTACTTTTTCATATTTTAGCAACTATTTGGCATCAGTGGAAATCCAGGGGTTAATGACGTGTCACATTACAATGTTTCAGGCTACGGTGGCTTTGGTACTGGACTTCCAGTAGGACAAGGTGGCCCTGGGTCAAGGCCTGGTTATCCTGTTGGAACTGGTTTGTATTTTTATGAATGTACTGTGTAATGACATGGAGTAGAAAGGTAGAAAACACCAAAAAATGCCTGACGTATTCTTTTATTTCTGCAGGCGTAGGGCCCGGAGGCATCTCACCTGCTCAGGCTAAAGCTGCCAAATATGGTAGCCTACCACACTCCTTACCAAGACAATGCTTTACTATCAAGACAAACATGATACAAGTTGTGCACAGAACCTCATTTGTGTACATAAACAAATCTATCTTACTAAAGTATATCCTCTCTGCTCCAGGTATTGGTGGTGTTGGTGGTGTTGGTGGTGTTGGAGGTGTTGGTGGCACTGGTGGCACTGGTGGACTGTATCCAGGGCAGGTGCCAGGAGGTATAATATCTAGCAAAAGACATAAAAAACTAAACTAGTCTATAGTCATGCTAGCGGCCTCATGACTGAAAAGGTTTATTCCACATTAGAAAGCAGAATTGTTGGATGGTGGAAAATAAAAAGACAAATTCGCCATTCTACAGCCTGAAATGTCATGTGAAGCCCAGCTATACGTTGTCAGCTGTCATCTGTCAATAAATTAGTACTTTCTTCCAAATATGTCACTCTGAACCAAACCACATGTTTCCCTATGTTTAAATATTTTACAGTATATGGAGCTGGGTCCAAGGCTGCTAAATATGGTGAGACGTTGTCATGTATTGTGTGTATCATGAAAGCATGTTTAAAATGATATTGTCACAGACCCTTTTCACATTATACATTTACTCATCCTGTAAGCTGAAAAGCTTAATCTTAACAGCTTAATATCACCTTTTTATATTGACATGTTTGTTCTACTGGTGTTCCCTGTACAGGAGGAGTACCAGGAGGAGTACCAGGAGGAGTACCAGGAGGTGTACCAGGAGGAGTACCAGGGGGTGTACCAGGAGGAGTACCAGGAGGAGTACCAGGGGGTGCACCTATTGGAGTACCAGGAGGAGGTCCAGGTGGATATTCACCAGCTGCTAAAGCTGCTAAATATGGTATGGTCGACTTAATATTATGTTGCGCCATGAGCAAAATTTTGACTTAACTACAAAATGTTATATAATATAATTATGTTTTGTCTTGCCCTCCCTTGGTCATATGCACTGAAGGACTGGGAGGCACAGGAGGACAGTTAGGAACAGGAGGATATGGAGGACTAGGAGGCACAGGAGGACAGTTAGGAACAGGAGGATATGGAGGACTGGGAGGCACAGGAGGACAGTTAGGAGGATATGGAGGACTGGGAGGAGGTGGAGGATATTCTGCTGCTGCCAAAGCTGCTAAATATGGTAGGGGTGGTTTTTTTGTCAACTAAAGAGAAAATCCAATAAAAATCAGAAAGATCATTATTTGTTTTGCTTTATTCTAGTCTGTTTTGCAAAATAGATCCTGATCTCAACAACATTACCATGAATAATTAAAGGTTGTACACGTCCTTACTCTCCTTACCATAGCTAACAGCGCTCGTTTGTTTACTTTGTCTCTTGTTCCCCTTCCCTACTGAGCTCAGCCTGCCAGCTGCTGTCAATCAAACACAGACAGCCACTGAGGCCCCATCCACACCACTGCGTTTTCGTTTTAAAACGGAGACCTTTTGTTATGTTTGCACCTCCTGTCCAAACTAAAAGTTTGAAAACGCTGCCGACCCCGTTTTTCGTTTTAAAACTACATGTAGCATTTTTGTGCGAACGAGCAAAAACAAGAGGACTTTAGAAATGATGACGCAGACGCTCACATTTGGCTCTCTGATTGGGTCTTATAAGTCATGCAAAGCAGAAACACAATGCTACTGACAGAGTTTTTGATTTAGTATTTTTATTAAAATATCTTGTATCGTGCAAATAACACTTAGCCTATACACTTGCAACAACTCCTAGTCTGTTTTCCGCCGCCACAGCCGCTTTTAATGGTCTGATTCTTCCTCTGCATTACTTTATTCTTTCACCAAAGCTTCTGTAACTACGGAAGAGACCATCTGCTTCATGTTTACACCTTCACGTGCATGCCCAGTGTACGTGAACGGCCAATAGATGTGCGTTTTCAGTCGTTTTATTATAGACGGAGATCAACTCTGATACGCAGCTAAAACGCTGTGTGTGTGGATGGAGATCGTATTTGTTTTAAAATTCTGGTGTGGAGATGAAAAGGAATATTTCTGATGTTTCGGAAGGTTTTTCCTTAATAATGAAAATGATTCACAAAGAATTATGAAAACATTGACATAATTTTTGACTGCAAAAAGGATGACGTAAAGTGATGAGATGGACTGAAAGTCTAACTGTGAATATGGTCAGCTGTTAGATAGTACATATGGCTAAATGTACAATACTATAGCCTGCAGTAACACAACCACCCTATTATATTTAACCACACAGCTTGCTTTATATGAAAACAGCAAACTCATTTTTCACAGGAGTTGGGGGACTGGGAGGAACAGGAGGACTGGGAGGAACAGGAGGACTGGGAGGTACTGGAGGATACTCTGCTGCTGCCAAAGCTGCTAAATATGGTAATAATAGAATACTATGATCAAATCTCAGAACTTGTTATTTGTTATGTGGTTACTGTGAAAGGCTCTGGATTCATATCAGCAGTGTCCAGTGATGTGTGAGGCAGAGAATACCAAAGGCCAGGCGGTAGGCCATGAAGGAAACTTAAAAGGGTCTGAGATTAAATAGAGAACTGAGATCACAAGCAAAAGTCTGACTGTTGTATGGTTTATTTTACTGCTACAAATTTATTGCTACATGTACATAGCAACTTTAAAGTCTTGACAATCCTTAAACCTGGCCTCCAGTCAGTATCTATCATTACAACTTAAATAGAGACTCCTTGATAACACCTTCAGATGCTGAGCCAGTGAAATAGAGGTGATGCTGCATCTGTAGTAAGCATAGAAATAGGAAAACCTTGATTCGGCTGCTGTTTTTTTTTTATAGTAGAAAAGGTAGCCATTAAAAAGGTCTGCTCAGGGAAAAAAGTGCATAAAATACTTAATCTTAATTGTTCTAAATACTATTTAATTACCCTCAAACTCTCTATGAATGTACTATATTAAACCATATCACCAGCTTTACATGGAAATAAATTTGTCTTCCACAGGAGTAGGGGGAGTAGGAGGCACAGGACTGGGAGGAACAGGACTGGGAGGAACAGGACTGGGAGGAACAGGACTGGGAGGCACAGGACTGGGAGCTGGAGGATACCCTGCTGCTGCTGCTGCTAAAGCTGCTAAATATGGTAACTGGAATTCAACCTCAAATATTACAGACCAAAATCATTGCATTTTTAATAGTGTTTTAAGCGAGAGTGCATGATTACATTATACATTTTTACATTAAAGGTCCAGGTGGTGCAGGGGTTCTTCCAGGTGGTGGTGTAAGTGGAGGAGGAATTCCTGGAAGAGTCCCAATTTTACCAGGATATGGATGTAAGCATGTTCCACAGATTTTTGAGCAATGAGATATTTTATTACTTAGGCAAAATTCTAAGATCGTTTTTTCTAATCTGTCCTCTTCTGGGCATGTTGTGTTGCAGCTCTGGGGGCTGGTGCTAAACCTCCTAAATATGGTAAGACTTACCATGTCATGTGGTGTAGCCTTTCTCTTTTGCAGTGTGGATCTATTGATTTTTATGTACAGAATACTAAAACCACTACCAAAATTACTCCTTAAAGGCCTTAACAGATTTAATTTGGTTTGCTAAAATGGTAACAGCAGTCACTGACAAATAAATGATGGCAATTGCAATCTTACATTCATAACAGTGTTAGGGAGATTAGTGCTTTATTAACTCCTCAACAGGAGTCCCAGGACCAGGCCTAGGAGGAGCTGGAGTTCTTGGAGGAGCAGGTCAGGTACTTCCTGGAGGTGGTGGCTATGGTGGTAAGTTGTTAAAGTGATATATCAATGTAGACATAAAGTTGTTGTACAGTGAAAGTGCTTGTGCTGTTTCCTTAATTTTCCTTAATTCAGTTTAATCTAATATGATCTTGAATTGTCACACAAACATTATGTTGCCCGCTCACAGGTTATGGAGCTAATGCAGGAGTGAAACCCCCGAAGTATGGTAAGACCTTTTCTTGAAGCGTTTTTTTAAAGATTGTCAGTACCTTTTGTTTACTAATTTGAACAATCATCAGAACTATCTTTAAGGTTTCTGGATTATATTAAAGAGATGAAGATACTAATGTGGTAGGGACTGTTAAAGGGAGGACTACTGCTGTGACAGGGTTAGCAGCAAAACACATTTAAGCCACCTAAAAGAAGGCCCACTAAAAAAAATCTACATCAGTTCAAGTGTATAGTATGTGTTTAATATTTTCTGCACTTTACCTGGCTGTCAGGCAGCCATGTCCTTTATATGGTGCGCAGCCAAGTTTTGCTTATGCATAGGTTCCACGGCTGAGGCTGCAGGTTTTGGACTGGGGGGCACATGAATCTGCAGTAAAAATAAGCATAAAATGACTACACATTTTTATTAACAGGAAACTAATGATGCAAACTGCGTTTCAGGAGGAGCTGGAGCAGGGTTAGGAACTGGAGGACATGGGGGGACAGGAGGAGTACCTAGTCTAGTACCAGGACTAGGAGGTGGACAATACTCTGCTGCTGCAAAAGCTGCTAAATATGGTAGGTGAAATAAGCACACAAATATTAAACGTTCAGGCACATTTTTTGTGAACTTTTGTGAATCATATCCTACTTTTATATATACAATTTTAGGTTATCATACAATTTACCATACGATTTATCCAACTTGCTCTATTTCCCGGTTCCAGGGTTAGGAACAGGAGGAGGACCTGGAGGAGTTAGACCTGGAGGGGTTGGTGGTGAAGGTACTCTACTGCGTGTTTATAAAAAGAGAGTGAAAGTACAGTTATTTTACCAATGTCATACTCACTATTATTTATTTCAGAATTTATGTGATATCTGACAAAGAGACAAAATTAAGTGTCACGATGAAGATATTAATATGGGTATGTTTTTATGCAGGATATCCAGGCGGTGTGAAACCACCAAAATATGGTAAGGATAATCTTTAAACTATTCTAATCATTTACAATACAAAAATATTTACATTCCAATAACGATTTGACAGTGACAGTACAATAGACCAATGTCCACTGTTGGATGGAATCATTCATTGCTCCTCCTGAAAGCAAACAATTGTCCAGAGCCTTATGCAGCACCCTGGCATAAGCTTACATTACAATATGAAGGCGAAATAAATGATAGATGATTAAGAACATTTAGTGGAGGAGGCAATGCCTTTGAGCCTTTCAGTCCTGCCTCCTCTGCACATCCACCATTGGCATAAGAACCAGGCACACTTACAAACGACCTTATCCTCTTCTGTTATGGACAGTCCATGACTAACACAGCAGTTCAATAACAAGACACAATTCAGGTTCAGATCAGGCAGGCTGTTCCTCACAATCATGTCTGTTTCTCCAGTGCTAGTTTTCATATCCAGGGGTGAGCATGCCAGGGACTCTGCCATCCACCTACAACGTGCACCTGACACTAACATCCGTCATAGCATGTTGTTGGACCACATGGTGGTGGCATCATGTCTTCCCTTTGTGTTTGATCATGACTGGACCCCATTGGTGTAGGCTTGGTAATCAGGCACTCATCAGCAAGCTCCCATCCCAGGCCTGGATCCCAAGAGAGGATCTCGGCCACACTACTAGTCGCCATTTCAAATGGGTTTTGGAATAGCTCTTAGTCAGAATCTCACCTGACTTAACTCTGTCAAGCCTTGTCGGACATTTGCCTTGAGTGATCAGGAGTTATTCCCAATGTAAACCTCTCCACCAATTTATGGTGCTGATTCTCAGCTGCTGATAAATTACGCCTTTGATTGTTTGGTGTACTCTTCCCATTCACAAACATGAATTACTGTACCTTAGACATACAGGCCATGTTTCTAAATAAGAGTAAACACCAGATTATAGGGTTAGTCCCTGACAATCAAAGATCAAGGGCTCCCATCTAGACTTGCTATTTTGCAGGGATATTCAACCACTAAAAAATCACACTGATGCTTTTATTGTTCTGTTGGTGTTGTCACTTCATCAAAAGAAGAGTTCAAGTCCTCGAAGTCCACAATAGAGTCTCTAGAGAGGCAAGAGTCAGATGCATGTGAGCCAATATTGTTTGCATTTTAGTGAGAGACAGAAGATGTTTGTATTCTAATGGAGCAGATATCAGTGCTGTCAATTTGCTGACCTCGTGTGTGCCTCTCTCAGGGGTCACTGGAGTAGGACTTGGCGTGCCAGGAGCTACTTCACTTACACCTGTCAGTGGTGTTCCAGATGGCTCTGCTGTTGCGGTACCAGGTGGTACAGGTGTTGCTGGAAAACCAGGTAAAGCAAAAAATACAGTTTCTTATTTTCGTAGAAGAGTCTTTTTATACATTTTGCATTGATGCATTGATCTTTTTATTGCTTTTACAGCAAAGGATGGAGGTCCTGTTGTAACCCCCCGACCAGGTACAGTGAAATGACAATACTCTGTATTTCCCAGTGCCTTTTCTGTACACACATTCACACACATATGTTTTTGCATTAGCTATATACAGCATAGTGGAGGAAGAGGGAGAAGCCCCATTTCCACTTATATTTGGCATTACACTCTAACTTGGGGTGCACCGGTTATGTGGCATCATTTACCCCCACATTTTCATCATCCATTTCCTGTCCACAAAGCTCACATGTTGTTTGTAGTGCTACAAGCAATTGACCCCCTCTGGCTTACAGCCTCCCAGCTGTGGCAGTATTAAGGTCCACCTTACAGCTTCTGCCTTTTCGAGTCTTTCTCACTCCGCACCTACGATGAATGAAACTGGAACCTGTTGTCTTTTGGCAGAGCCCACGCCTATTACCGCAGAGGTCCCACAGACCAGTAAGATTGCTCTTTGCATGAAACCCTTGCCCAGAAAGGGACACCTGTGGTATAATTAATATCAATCAAATTGTAGTTGAGTTGCTACTCTGATATAGTATGGGGCGAGACATATTTTCTTTTCTAAATAAGTGTTTTGCTGGTTTGTTTCTGCATCTAAACTATGTCCGACTATGTTTTGAACGGATAGCGGCAGGGTGGGGGGATTACAGTAATAATCTTTACTCATTACCGCTGATGACAGCATTGCCCAGGAACATTGCTCTAAAAGTTTCTCTGTGTATCATTAGCTTAAGTATAAAGAAAATGGTAGTCCCACCACTTTTGGAACCTGCTAATGTTTTTGATCAATTCTGTATGGGATTCCCAGCAGCCTCCTCTACTATATTTATCTGTTTGTTTACATCTACATGTATTTTATTATACGATATACTCATCATTTATTTGACCTGGAATTACAGCATGGGACTTTAAGACCCAAGACACTTTAAGAGAGTTGTTCATCTTCTCAAATACTGTAAAAAAAACTATCTTTAACATACTTAAATGAATTTACTAAGTAGTGTTCTGCTTCATTTTGGGACTGTAAAGACAGGCGACAATCAGTTACTTCTTTCAACATTACACAAGATCTAATAAGTAAATCTGGTGTTTTTTGCCACCAACATTGTGTGGTCTGTCAGACAGACAGAACATTTACATATATAGCTCCTTAAATGCCGGGCTTCATGTAGTGCTGAAAGTGAAGTTGATGTAGCCTGTCTGGTCCCTGCCATGCCCCCATATTATGTCAGTTTGGCCACAGGTTGTCTCTTTTTCTCAGCAGCACTTGTTGTTTCCTTTTTTACTAACAGCTCACTCTGAACTGTGTCAGTAGATTGCTGTTTTGTCTGCTGTCTTGACACGATTTTGTTGTTTGTTTTTATATTGTTTTAAAAGGAGTATGTCTTGTTCCTTGTTTGTTTCTCCCTTCCCTTCCTATTTCAACATGTGAAATTTGGCAGATTTACAGCAACTGTGTTTTTTAAGTATCGTTATTGAACCAAACAGACAAACTATTTAAATTTAACATTTTAAAAGACAATCTAACTAATTTTGCTTTTTTATTCTCTTTTGCACTTTGTACTCTTGTGGTGGATGTGTGAAAACAGGCGGTGGGTTCAAAAAAAAATTCATATCATTGCAGTTACAGTACTTCATTTCATTCTACGGTATGCCTCAACCTGTTTTAACCTACTTCATTTCTGACTGTTTTGACAGATTTGGGGGGAATTATTCAGCCTAGTGGTAAGTGGTACTATTTAAATTATATGGTATTGCTTTTTATTTAATCGTTGTACTGATTAAATACTTAGATACGTAGATAGCATAATTTGATAACACGTTTTTTATTTTGCAGGTGGCACCAGTGTAGGTAAATATGTAATTCTATTTTGTTGAAACATACCAAAGAATACTCAACAATCTATCATATGTGACAACACTTACTACGTTGTTTATTTATGTCACAGGAGGAGTAGGTGTTGCACCCTCTGGAGGTAAGAGCAGATCAAATGCACACTTTTGATAACCTCATTGTTCACTTGGTTATGTGAGTTTCATACTTGAACAAAAGCCAGAATAAACAAATGTAAACAGATTATTACAATAAATCAATTACTATATGTCAAAAATCTGTTTCATAATAGTAAGTTTTCCTTTTGACTTATAACAGAATAAGATTTTTTCCTTTTGACAAGCTTTGCTTTTTCCCCAACAGTTTAAAGAGGCTTTATTTCTGTGTTGTGTTTTACTTATTTATACATTTTTTTTGTCTTCTGGCTCATTTGTATTAATTAGTTAACCTGCTTTGCAATATGAAATGTTAGATAGTTCATGTATTAGTCTCTTCTCTCCTTTAGTTGCAACTGGAGTCCAACAACCTGGAGGTAGGCCAACTTATCCTTTTATTTATTTAAGAACTTAACATGGTTTTTAGCCCTTGAGCTACAGTATGTTCTGTTATTGAAACTTAATGTGGTAATAGTCCATAATAATCCATCTGGCCACATGGTGGAGACAAAGACTACAGCTGACTGTAATACTAAATACTGCTGTTTTCAGGTGTTGGTGTTGGCACAGGTGGCAAAGCACCTAAACCATTCATTCCAGGTAAAGATGGCTGAAATTTACCCTCAAAAGGCAACAAAACTTTGTTCATCCTGTTAAATCTTGTTACTGTAAATAGTGATTAATTTGAAGAATAATGTATAGGCTAACATATTGCAACACAACCTCCTTATTTCGCCCACAGTGCATGAACCATTCATTAAGTTGATCTTGTTCATTCCTTTTCCACAAAATCATCATCAAATCAACTATATATATTATGAATATTCAGTTTTAGCATAAAATAAACTTCACTTATCTGTGTGACTCTGTAGCAGAAGCAGGGCACGGAAGTGTGACTGAAGACTACCTAACCCAACCCAGTGCTTGCAAACATCTACCCACATTTAAACATCTAGATTTATATTTATAAGAGTTTAAAAATTATATAAATATACATCAAAGGGTATTGTAGTTACAAGACCGAATGGTTGCATGGTAACTTCACTACTGCTGTCACTTCCTCCTCTGTCTTTGGGAGCTCTTTCTAAAATATCACACACACAGCAGCTCTGTCAAGCCTCGTCATTTCAGAGTCAAATCATCCTAATGATGTTATCAATACACTTTTTAGGATCCTATTCAATGTTATAGACTACGTTTTTCCCACATTGGTCTGTATTTATCTTACCGTGCATATTCTGTCCACTGGGTTAATGATTCAAACTTGAATCGATAAACGCAGCAGTTGATACATACAGTATAGGGAAAAGCTGCATCAGGCTTTTCTCTAACCAATTATACCTCAGATAGACTGAACAGTCATCAGTTTTGTGCATCTGCAGGTTTGCAGTTTTAGGTAGCTTTTGCTATTCTGCACTATTTTACCTGTGATGGACATGAGACCAAGTCAGAGGTGTTTTTCTTGCATTTCATATAGTCTGACTCAGTCAAATATCAATATTAATCTTATTGTCCCTGAGAGGGAAATTTGTTCATCTGCCGGAACATAAATATAAGACAATGAAACAAACCAAGTCATGTGAAAAACGCACAGTGTGGGAAAAAGATAAAGTCACAATAAATGTTGCATACACTATGAGTTTCATCATGGATTTGATAAAAATTACAGCCCAATTGATAAATCAGCATTCCGATATTATAGGCTGATATGAGCTGATTGCAGATAAATTGGTATCAATATTTATAATAGCCGATTTATGACAATTAAAAAAGAAACAGAGAGACTAATCATGTTATGAGTGTTGTTGTTGCCTTGTTTGTCCACCAGAGGGCACTCTGCAACTCCCCTGTTCACAATATGGCACTAATCCACCACAAAACACAGCAATAAACTGACATAATCAGCTGTACCTTTGTTCAAAGAACTATTTATAACAATAAAAAAAATTTAACTGCATTATGTCAAGTTATCTTGGTGAAGTTTCATTACTACATATATATAGTGTATGTTGTGTGATGTGAGCTGGTGTCAATTGTGTTTCCCCATTTGGGATTAATAAAGTTTTTCTATTCTATTCTATTCTGTTCTAACAAATGGTAAGGATAATCTTTGTTCATGTTAGGTGTTTCTGAAAAGAAGGGGAAAAAAGAATATTGATCTATATATCAGAAAAATTCAAATATCAAAATTGGTATCAGTCTTAAAAATCACGTATCAGTCTGAAATCTAAAAATAAATAGAGGCAGAGTTGAACTGAGCGGGAAAGATTTACTAAATGGGGACTTCACAACAGTCGATAGTAGATGTTAAAAGCTATATTACATTCTTCTTTCAGGCAAAACCAGATTCATTTTTGTGTCTCTGGCTTTTCCTGAGAAGAGTTTTTTTTTTAAATTCATCTCTGTAATAAGAAATATTTCTCTGGAATGGTTGGAAGTGAGGTTTTTTTAGAAGTCATTGAAGCTCATCGTAATAGTAAGATGTAGCTGGAGAGGATAAAACCAGCATGTGCCAGAATAGTAACAAATCTTCTGTTAAATCTTCTGACTTCTGACACCAATCTTCAAACACTTTTAACTCCAAAGGTGGAGCAGGTGTTGGTCCAGGCGCAGGTGGATATCCTATTGGTGGATCCTATGGAGGCAAGTTCCCTATATTTTCTTTTTAACATGTATAGAGTTAGTGTTTATTGCAGTGACTAATACATCTATCCATTCTGTGCTTTAGTCCCTTATGGTGTTGGTACCGGCACTGGAGTTGGACCTGGAGCTGGAACGTTGCCTGCAGCGAAGCCTTTGAAACCTCCAGGTATGTACTGTAGGTAAATTGCTGACAATGATTTTTTTCAAAATTTCTCTGAAGATGTGTCTGGGACAAATGGATGCTTAAATCAACAAACATTATACTTTTGTTGGTGGAAAACATCATTCTGTGTAGTGACCTTTGAGGAGCATCGGTTTTGTCATAAATCTGTGGAAAGGACAACAGACAACAATTCAATTAAATTCAATTTTATTTATATAGCGCCAAATCACAACAACAGTTATCTCACAGCGCTTTTCATAAAAGAGCAGGTCTAGACCGTACTCTGTGATGTTATTTACAGAAGCCCAACAATTCCCACCAAGAGCAAGCACTAGGTGACAGAGGCAAGGAAAAACTTCCTTTTAAGAGGCAGAAACCTCGAGCAGAACCATGGCTCAGGGTGGGCGGCCATCTGCCTCGACTGGTTGGGGGTGATGAGTAAAGGTGATGTTGCTATAGACTAAATGAAAAATGGTATAGATATGTATAGTAGTGTTAATGATAACAATCGTAATGTTAATGATTATAATAACAATAATAACAATAGGACTAGTAACAATAGTTGTTGTAGCAGAGGGTGTCGAGCAGGAACATGGGGGCAGCAGGTGACCCACAGCCACAGATCCAGACTCCACAGCTCCAGAGCCAGAAACACCTGCAGGAAGTGATAGGAGGAGAGAGGAGAGGGACGAGAAAGCACAAGACTACCGGAAAGGGGAGAAGTTGTGTTAGTAACATGCAATAATGGGATGAGGTTGCATATAGAGGGAGAGAAAGTAGAGGAGAGAGGAGCTCAGTACATCATAGGAAATCCCCCAGCAGTCTAGGCCTATAGCAGCATAACTAAGGGATGGTTCAGGACTCAGCTGAGCCAGCCCTAACTATAAGCTTTATCAAAGAGGAAAGTCTTAAGCCT
>NC_060166.1:21706465-21753146 GCF_021292245.1 Micropterus dolomieu | reverse complement strand
CCATTTTCTAATGATTGCTCCAACAGTGGACCTTTTTTCACCAAGCTGCTTGGCAATTTCCCCGTAGCCCTTTCCAGCCTTGTGGAGGTGTACAATTTTGTCTCTAGTGTCTTTGGACAGCTCTTTGGTCTTGGCCATGTTAGTAGTTGGATTCTTACTGATTGTATGGGGTGGACAGGTGTCTTTATGCAGCTAACGACCTCAAACAGGTGCATCTAATTTAGGATAATAAATGGAGTGGAGGTGGACATTTTGAAGGCAGACTAACAGGTCTTTGAGAGTCAGAATTCTAGCTGATAGACAGGTGTTCAAATACTTATTTGCAGCTGTATCATACAAATAAATAGTTAAAAAAATCATACATCGTGATTTCTGGATTTTTTTTTTTAGATTGTGTCTCTCACAGTGGACATGCACCTACGATGACAATTTCAGACCCCTCCATGATTTCTAAGTGGGAGAACTTGCAAAATAGCAGGGTGTTCAAATACTTATTTTCCTCACTGTATAACGATCTACTTTTACTATAGAGATTGTTGTTATAGTGACGCGCGGCTAAGACGTCCATCTGGGAATCAACCTACACTCTGTGACATTATTAGATTGTTAATAGGCAACATTTTACTGTCTTCCCTTTACTGCCTGACTGATAAGATTTTAGGCGTTTAAATCGATAGTGATATTTGAGCGATAAAAAAATTAATATATCAGTACATCGCCCGATATGTTTGTATTTAAACAAGTTACATCAAGAAAAAAAATGAATCAGGTTTTAATACGGAAAATATGTGATGGTGACACCTTACCTTTTATTTATTTGCAGACACTTACAGCGATGGCGACATACTGTGTATAAGCAAAAAGCTAATATCGGCCTATATACTGTACTGGCTCTGCTAATTTATCAGCAAGGCTCTACTGTGTGTCTGGGCATAGAAGTCTGAGGATGTGTGGATCAATCCAAGCAGTCGGTTGATGACACCAGCAAACGTGTAGACCATATCTGACTCAGCTGGTTTGTCTGAGGCTGCTGGAACAGACTTCTGAGACTTCTTTGGGTATCTGTGAGTGAGGTTACACTCAGAAAACAAAGCACCCCAGGGCTCCTATGAGGAGGCTGGTAAATCAAATGTGTTGCGAGGATGTGGATTTAATCAATGTCGGATAATAGGAAAATTGATTTGCACTACCAGAATCTTTAAATGTATTGAACAGTACAGGAAATGGGCAGTTCACATTACAAGGGCAAAGTCTAAGTAGAGTTT
Source organism: Micropterus dolomieu (assembly GCF_021292245.1). Classification (NCBI taxonomy): domain Eukaryota; kingdom Metazoa; phylum Chordata; class Actinopteri; order Centrarchiformes; family Centrarchidae; genus Micropterus; species Micropterus dolomieu. The sequence goes on along the minus strand of NC_060166.1, from coordinate 21,751,881 downwards.
TCATGAGGTTAAAAAGAAGAAAAAAGCAGCCACAAGGTGGGTGGGGCAGAGGACAGGAAATAGTTGATGAAGAAGCGTGACCCCTCTTTGCAGCTGTATGAGAGAGGAAGTAGAGGAAGGGAGAGACAGCGTACAGAGAGAGAGTCACTGATGGTTGTGACAGCGAGGCTGGTGGAGCTGTACGAGTTAAACATCAGAGCTGCTGACATGAGTCTGTCTTCTCACTGTCAAAACAAGAGCGTCGCTCCCCCGGGTGATGTGTCAGCAAACTACCAACCCAGCAAGAAGCTACACAGAAAGTAAGTGGACCAGAGAAATGATGTGGCTGGATGTTTGGCACATTAGAGTGAAACTTCTTAACAAATCAATCTTAATTTAAGGTCAGCCTGCTTGCTTCGCTCACATGGTCTTCCTCTGTAGACGGAGCCCGCTTAGTTGTCATGTAGTTATAGTTGTTCAAACTTTCCATTATTCTGAGCACTTTTAAGACTTTTTGTTCATTTGTTGTTTTAATTTATTCAACTTTTGATGTCTGCTAGAAAGGGCTGCAACTAACGATTACTTTCATTATCGCATAAATCTGCATGAATCTATTTTTTTGATTAATTGAGTAATCGTCCCCGCGACCCTGTACGCAGGATAAACGGTTGATGATGGATGGATGGATGGATGGAGTAATCGTTTGGTCTGTAAAACATAAGAAAGCTGAAAAATGGCAGTCACATCCTAGGGGCACAAGATGACGTCCCCAAATGTCTTGTGTTTCTGACTAGTGGAGAACTTGGAACCGTCAGTTGTTCTGTCTTTTTGCTTACATAATAACTTTGACAATGAATTGATGATTGAAATACTGTGACTTTTGATCAACTAACTGCAAAATCAACTAATAGTTGAATCTCGTCTGTTGAACTTAATACAGATGAAAGTTATTTTAATGTGCATCATTTGTGTCAAATTGACGAAATAAAGCAACAACAGATTTTTTTATATAAACAAATTGAACTGAACTAGACAGTTTTAGGTATTTTCACTTGCAACAAATCATTACTTTCATTTTCTTAATGAGTTAACAAAACATTTGGTCTATAAAATGTCAGAAACTTGTGAAAAATGGCCATCACAATTTTGAAGTTGACGTCTTCAAATAGCTTTTTATTTATTTTTGTCTGACCAACAACTCCAAAAAAAATTCAATATATAATCACACAAGACAAAGAAAAGCATTAAACCTTTACATTAGAGGAACTGGAACCAGGTTATGATTGTTTGCTGATATTGTTTCAGCCCATAACCAAAGTTAATAGGTATGTTTCATTCCCCTCATATTTTCAAGCAGAAGCTCTTAAACTGAAAGAATTGACAGAAGCACCTTCATCATTCAGTTTTAATACTGCATCGATTACTCTCAACGTTTTCTTCAAATCTACACTATCTTCAGTATAAATAAACAGACTCTGAAATGTGTCACTCTGTGGGGTTTAGATAATTCACTAATGTCTCTTTAAGTTGTCTCCCACTTCTGTAATGACACAGCACATACATCAGTCACACTTCTGTCTGTGGGTTACCGACTTCCCCCTATTTTTCAAAGTGAGACAATGAATCAAACCCTGCTGTCCTACATGTGACTGACACTGTCTGTGTGGTGTGGACTTATTATTACTATTAATATTGAATATTTCCACCCTGTTAATATTAGCCGACGTATACTTGCTCACATCATCAGCTTTAACAAAACGTGTTTTTATGAGTCAAAACAATGAAGGATGTGTGTGTGGAAAAGCAGATAAGCATGTTATCAAGCACAACCAGGCTGTTAAAGGGGAAAACGCATTGTCAATTTAGCCTGCCCAGAAATTACATTGTACTTGTATTTATTTATAAAAGGGTAAAATGTAAATAAAGGAAATTTGGCCATGCATACTGACAGACTGCACACACATGTTGTTATGATTTTTTTTATTTACAGTGTGATCACTCAATCATTGATCCAACTGAAGACAGATGATGCACATCATGTAAAACTGTGCAACAAAATATCCCTGTGTTAAACAGCTTTACAGTCTGTTTTTAGGCTCTGTTTGTCTGCAGTAAGGATCAAAAAGGTTTTGAAAATGTATATTCATTTTTGTAAAGAAGAATTTTATTTGGATTTTAGAGTACTAAATAGACTCATTTTTACAAACCTGAAACTCTCCTATTATACACACATCTATATTGTCCTATGAGGTATAATTATGATATTTCAGCAGGATCTGAAATAATTTGACACTAAATATGTTGTTTTAGAGCTACATGAATAGAGAAGTGTCTTGTATTTTAATCAAATATACATACATTGAGTCAGTAAAGACCAAACTTAATGAGAGAAAGAGACTTTTATTGTTTTGCCACCTCAAGTCCATCACGTACATTTTAAAATGATAAAAGATTTATCTCTTCTTTGGCATTTTTCCACTCTAATTCTCTTTTTTTAAGTGGTTACACTTTAGATTGAAGCTCGTCATTTTTATATTGATTAATATTCCTCTTTTGCATTCACCCAGTGATACTTTGCTCTGTGTCTGCACCAGAAAGGCATCCTCCTCCTCGCCGTAACGTCCCAGGGTTAAAACCTGCTGATAACATTTGCAGAGAGGAGAAAGGAGTCGTCCTGTGTGTTGGGGTGCCTTTGATTAATCACCTGTTCCCAAGCTGCAACCTTTGGCTCTCACTATAATACTTTAATCACACTTTGAAAATTAAATTCTGTCGTGTTTGAGTTCCAGACTTAAACCCTGCATGTGATGAAAAGAAGAAGGATTACCGCCCTCATTGTTCTGAATTTTGTGAATCCTGTGACTTTTTTGACCTTGATCATTTCATAAAAAGACTACAGCATTCGGACACTTAAAATAAAATACTGTATCATACATACCTGCACTTCCATCCATCCATCGTCAACCGCTTATCCTGCGTATAGGGTTGTGGGGGGCTGGAGCCAATCCCAGCTGACATAGGGCGAAAGGCGGGGTACACAATGGACAGGTTGCCAGTCCATCGCCGGGCCACACGTAGACAAACAACCATTCACACACACACACACACCGAAGGACAGTTTAGAGCCACCAAACAACCTAGTCCACATGTCTTTGGACAGTGGGAGGAAGCCGGAGCGCCAGAACCCACGCAGACACGTTGAGAACATGCAAACTCCATACCTGCACTCATTTTATTGAATATTAAATAACTACAGTATGGAGGCTGATCTTGATCACTAACTTTTCATAATCAGGTGGCAGTTGGATGAGAATGACAAAGCTAGCTCTGAAAACGTATGGTGTGTTGACTTTATTTGTATCAAACCAGTGCATTTAAATTTCACATTATTGATTACTGATGTTGTCTTCTGTTCCACCTGCTAACCTGGTCAAACTGTAATTAGTTTGCCAAAAATCATGTGACATTCATATTGCACAAACTCAAGGTCCACTTACTCGCTGTAAGAATGTCAGAAACATACTAGCGCACAGCAAACATTGTATTACTACTGATGATCTCCACCGTAAACACTAGACATCTTTGTGTACAGTTGTGTTGAAGCATGTGTACTGTAGACTGAAGCACAGTACTTCCAAACTTCGTTTTCCGGAACTAATAAGCTTAATCAAAAAGCCTGTTTGTTTTGATTGTTATTATTTTTATTTAAATCTTTAGTTATTTAAGCCTCACAGGTTCTGCCACCTGAACTGACTCACTGGGCTGTTTTCAGTTTCACTTCCTGTATCAGTACCCTCTGTTTGTGTCTAAGCTGTTAGAGAAACAGACTTAAGTCTAAACTGGTTTGTAAAAGAGACCTAATAATGAACAGGAGGTCTGCTGTCTCTCCTCCAACTCATCATGGTTCCCAGAGCTCTCTGAACTCTTTTATCACTTCCCCGCAGTGGAACAAGTGAGACTATGCTGACAGTCAGTCAGTCAGTCAGGGCAGCTTAACACTCACAAAGGAAACTGCTTTCTGTGCACATCATTTACTCACAGTCTGCCAGAGCTCCCATTAAGCAGCTGAATAGACCACCAGGTCACAAATAAAAGAGATTGTCTCCCACAGTCTGAAACATTTCTTCAGCAGCCAGTGCATAGCCAAGGCTACAGAGGGCGCAATAATAGCTACTGTTTAAAATGCACCACCTGCTCTTCTCTGCTGTGTTTTAGTTCTTTAAAGTCTTGCTAAAAACACATTCTCAAAGGGTTAAAGTCAGTATAAATGCTGCTGAGCTTGTGTTTGTCAAAGTGAAGGGAGTTTAAAATGGCCCAATAGAGAGAGAAATGGACGGGGGGAGGTGATGAGCTAATGCCTCTTTCTTTATGGGAGGGTGACATCATCGCCATGGCATTCTGTGTTGCCATGGAGGGGGTAGGCGATGATAAAATAGGGGGAACAAAAAGGGTTGCGTGGGAATGGCATGAATGTGTCCTTGAACGTGTGTTAATGTATAAGCGTTAAATGTATCAAACCAAACTAGCTCAGCCAAATCTGTGTAATAGGTGAATGTGTCTGTTAGTGTCCTGAACGCTTGGTCCTGGCTCCCAGTCCTTTTAGTTTTAAGGAAAATGTCAGTGGTGGAAATCTTGGCACCAGACCAGGAATCTCTGTCTATTTATGTCTCCTCTGAGGGGGAAGAGAGAGGGGTCTCCCCCAGACATGTCTGCCATTTCCTCAGCTTGACTTTCACTCGTGTGTGTGTGTGTCTGTACTTCCCTCTAACCCACAACCCCCTCATGTCTCTCCCAGAGGTTGTATTTTCTCTTTGTCTGTGAGGATTTCTGCAGGTACAGTAACAACAGCTGAGCACCTTTTCATGCAGTTGACACATTTGTTTCAGACACAAAACATTTTGACGTTTTATTGTCTAATTTTCCTGATTTCACTTTAAGGCTTGGCAGAGCAGTGTATTGGAAAGAAAAGGGATGTCCTTTGTTGATACCAGATTTAATGAGGAGATGTACACATGTGCATCTGTGTGTGTGCTGGAGTTTGAGAGGTGTGGCTCCTCGCAAATCTTTCATCTATCTGTCAGTTAGTAACGAACCTGCTCACACCTCTACCAGAACACACACACCGTTTCCTTTTGACTGCTCCTGCTTCCTGTAACGGTGTCAGCCCATGCGTCATTTAATGACCTGTGGCTACATGCACACACACACACACCCACACACACACATACAACATGAAAATACTGACCATGGCCTGTTGGTCAGCGAGGTTTGTCTGGGTGTGGTTTTATTTCACTGTGAGGCATTCAAGGGCTCGTCTTAAAAGGAGTCACATAGAGATCAGATAATAAATAATATACGAGAGCTGCATGTTTGCAAAAAGGCTTTGTTCAGATTAATTGATTAGTTAATTAACAGAAAAATCAAGCGAAATAGTAAAAAATGTCAAATATTCTTCAGCTTGAAGTCCCCAAATGTGAGGATTTGCTGCTTTCTTTTGTCATAAATCATTTAAATTGAATATCTTGGGTTTTAGACAGTTGGTGAACAAAACCAGACATTTTAAGATGTCACTTTGGGATCTGGGCTGTTTTGCCATTTTATAGACAAACAATTTATCAATTAATCTGAAAAACAAAGATTATTTGATACTGAAAATAATGGTTTATTGCAGCCCTAGTTCAAATGAGTACTTTACTTTAGATGCATGTGGCAGAAAATAAAGATAAAGTGCATCATCTTAGTGTCATTTTAGCTGAGCAGCTGCAGGACAGATTCATATTGTTAAACCACAACGCTCTGCATGTCAGTTCAGCTTCAAGACAGCATGTCAAATAATGGCAACATTTAGTCAATTAGTCTATCTGCATGTCTGCAATTTCTGTGTGTGTGTGTGTGTGTGTGTGTGTGTGTTTCTGTGCGACCTTAACCTCATCCTTTTTGATTTTGCTTTTAGACTGTAACTAAAGATTATTTTTATTTTTAAATAATCTGCCGATTAATTTCTATTTTTATCTGTTAATCGTTTAGTCTATAAAACACTAGAGAATAGAGGAAATGCCTTTAAATGTTTCAAATGTTTTGTTTTGTCTGACCAAAAGTCCAAAACCCAAAGAGATTAGTTTTCTGGTTGATTGACTAATTGATCAATTGAATACTTGATTAAGTGACTAAAACTAAAACGCTAATAATAACAGTAGGAATACTACTGATATTATATCTTGTTGTTTTTATTTTACTTCCAATAAAAGTAAAATTGTATTGTGTAAACTTTGGAGTTTATCTTTTCAAATTTGAAGTAGGGTAACAACTAACAAGTATTTTCATTATTGATAAGTTTTCCTATAACTTTCTAGCTTAATAGATTAATTGTTTAGTCTATGTCATAAGTAAGGAAAATGCCCATTGTAATTTCTTGGAGCCTAATTTGACAAAGATATTTAATTCATTGTTATATAAGTATATAAATCCTCACATTGTAGAAAAAAGTGTTTGGCATGTTGGCACCTAACCCTGACTAGAACTATGAATCGAGACTTTTTTCTCATTTGTTCAGGCACCTGTGAGTCATCATTTCTCGTACAGTATATTTACATTTTCATCCTCTTCAGCAGTTCAGTCCCTCTGGGAATTTAATTCCATTCATTCATTCAGACCTGATGTTTTTCTCATTAGACTTCAGCTCATTCATATCAGCTGGGACAGATTAATCATGTTAGGTATTGACCCAGGTCAGACTGCCAGCATGATAAATAGGAAGCACAGTCATTCAAAAACATATTACATCATGAAACTGTCCAGTGAGATAATCTCACTGGGAATAATGAATATAAAACATAAAACAATACAGGCAGCACATGGATAATTCATCTGGTGTACCATAATTTAAATAAATTATTTCAGTCCTTCATACACACTTACACATACATTTGTTTGTGCATATGTTCTAAAAATTTAAATATGTCATCATCATCATCATCATCATCATCATTCTTTGGGGCTGCACGGTGGTGCAGTGGTTAGCACTGTCGCCTCACAGCAAGAAAGTCGTGGGTTCAAACCCCAGATGCCCCGGCCTTTCTGTGTGGAGTTTGTTTACGTGTAGCCCTGCAATGGACTGGCAACCTGTCCAGGGTGTATTTGCCCGATATCAGCCCCCCATGACCCTGTATGCAGGATAAGCGGTTGATGATGGATCATGTTGTTTGGGAAATTTAAATTATTTATTTATTTATAATATATATATATTTATTTATTTATTAGATAGATAAATAATAGATCCTATCACTTTTCATATAGCGCCATCATCAGGTCAGAAGTATCATTTGTCCAATTCTTCCATTTACATTAGCCTTTATCAACTTTTGCTAAAATGTTAAGTGTTAATTGGTGCTGAACTTCTGCATGTTAGCATCGTCATTGTGAGCATGTTAGCATGCTGATGTTTAAGGTCATTTAGCTCTAAACACAGCCTCACAGAGTTGCTCGCATAGCTGTTGACTCTAATTTTTTTCTTAAAACTGACCTAGATTACCAAAGTATCAAAACTATCCTTTGCGGATAAGACATAGGGAAAAATTACTGTGACAGAACTCAGCTGGAGTCAAATGTTCATGAACACAGACAGAGGAAGGTGAGAGTCCAAGGAAAAGGCTGTCTCCCTTTGACCTCAAAAAAGAATTTATTACTCTCCCAGACACGTTTTTAGCTTATTCCATCAGGGATTTAAACAGGAGGGGGGACAATGGCAGATTTACTAACTCCACTCCATCGTTCTTGTCTTCTCTTTCATTGGTTGTTTCCTGACCCTCAGGGGATCCAGCTAGGTTTTTTGGTAGCTGAAATTTGCTCTGCTTCCTCTCACTTCATGGGAGTTATTTATGTCTGAGCACATAGTGTAGCTTTTTCTTTGTCATTGACTTTTCACTAAGTCTACTGTTACTAATCTAACACCTATGCTATTTAGTCTACATTGTCTTTATGTCTGATATTAGCCTTCTCAAATACTCTTACAGATTTTCTGAAACTCATGTCTTTCTCTCACCTTAAACCTCATTATTGATTGCATTGCTAAAGGGCATGTAATATTACGTTTGCCTGTATTTTTTTCTATTTTTGCACATCATAGCAGAGTGGGCAAAGACTCTCTTGGAGTCCTTCACACTGATAATCCTCTTACTCGTCCTTGCTGATGCACACACAAAGACAGTCACACAAAAACGCCCAAATGTGAGCACAAAAACCCACATTAAGACGCTTGCCTGTCTTGCACCACTGAGATAAGATTTTTGTCCTGAAGGCAGCAAATTCCATCTGGGAGTCACTAATGTATTCACTCATATCTTAAATACTCTGCTGCCACTCCCAGAACCAAGAGGTTGTACTAGGAAGGAATTGAACCTCAGAGCATTAAGATTACACCTATGTGTATCCTCTCCAGGTATGACTTTGCTCCAGCAGGGGTTTGCAGGATGTGTGTGTGTGCGTGTGTGTGTGTGTGTGTATGTGTGTAGTGAAAGGCAGTTATTGAATGGCAGAGAGCTAAGACAGCTGAGTAGTTCCTGACTCGGTGCTGCGAACATCTTCTGAAAGCCTTGACCCACTTCCAAAGTCTCGTCCTCCCCCCGCGCACCCAAACACGCTGCATACCAAAGCAGCTCTGCCACAATCTGCTGAGCTGCAGTAGAGCACTGCATGCAAGATGCTGGAGAGAGGGTGTGTCTGTCTAATAAATAAATTGAATGTGTGTCTGCATGTGCTGCAGGGTTATGTGCATGTGTAGTTGTGTGTACGTACAGGCTTACAGTAGGTGCAAGACCTTGGGCAAAGACGTAGAGAGTTGCTGCTTCTGCTAAATATATTGAGTTGTTTATTAGTTGTTACTTTACCAAGCAGCCACAAACATGTTTAACAGCAAAGTGTCTTCTTGTCTTTGTGTGATAAAGAGCAGGAGGAAAGGAAGGGGAGGCAGATAACTGCACAGATTAGGGTCAGATTTAAGCCCTCGCAGAACAATTCTACTAGAGTGGTGTCTGTGAAGCTGCAACTAACAATTATTTCATTATTTCCTTGATTAATTGACCAAAATCAAAATTGGGTTATCCACACATTTTCAAGCTTCTTAGCAGGACAGCAAACTTCAGTGGGAAAAATAGACTTTTGACTGATGAAGACACAATACTGTCGAAACTTTAGTATGTTTGCACAGTTAAATGCTGCCAATCGTGAGTGTGCTATAGTCTCTTTCCCCTTGGAAGTTAATTGATCAATTGTTTAGTCCATTCAATGTCAGAAAATAGTGAAAAATGTGCTCACAATTCCCATAAGCCCATGGCGACAACTTTAAATGTCTTGTTTTGTCCGACCAGCAGACTGAAACCCAAAAATATTAATTTAGCGTCAAAGCTCAAACCAGAAAATGTTGGTCATTTTGCTTGAAAAGTAAACAATTAAATACTTGGTGTTTGTATAAAATGAATTAAAATAAAATAGATTTCGTATATTGACGAAGATGCTAACCTGATATCTTTGGTTTCTTCAGGAAGACAAACCCTCAAGACAGCATAGTAGGTTTTTGCCAGAAAATGCAGCCAGCAGTGCATTTATAATTGTCACATCATGGCCAAACACTAAGGACTCAACACACTTTCACTAAAATGAATTAATTTGAATCATATGTAAATTGGGATGAGACAAGGAACAAAGTGAATAATTCTGTGCCAGCCCTTGAAACCGTGCTCACTTTTTAATATTTTCAGAGCAAAGAGAACTGGTTTTAAGCCACCCTGAGCAGGGACGAGGCCAGACGGCTGGCTGATGGGAGGGAAGCTCCACTGGGAAGGAGTGCAGACACTCACTTAGTCATGGCCGTTAGACACAGAGATTTATACAGATTACAAACAAGCACATACAAGCCTGCAAGCACGCAGATGCAAAGGGCACTAATTCACATGTACAGAAATGCTTTTACCATGAGCAAAGGGATTAGCACACATTTTGATTTATGGCCCAATGCAGAGGAAATCTGCCTACTTGCCCACATCAACAAATACGTGAAAATATAATGTTAACAAACAAGTTACAATAAAAATACACAGCTAGTCACATTTTCTCATCACTAGGCTGATCAGTAAGGTGCCACCTGGTGTGGACAGATGAGTAACATCAGATTGTTAACACCCTCATTCCTCTGAAATCAGTCTTCTCACCACTTACCAGGAAATAACCTTTACTCACCTGTTTATCCTTGTTTTGAATTTCAAACCAGCATATGCAGCAGTCCGTGTTTTGTTATTTGCATTATAGGTGAACTAAAAGTGTGTTTACACAAGCTCTTTGTCACCATGTTATCACTCTCTGTCTGTCTCCGACTCTTCATCATCCGCCCATCACTGTCAGCATCTGATGTCTATCAGGCTGACGTCACTCTGGACTTTTAGAGCAGCTTGCTATTGAACTCATGGTGACAGATGGACAGACCAGGCAGAGCTTTACAGATGACAATGTCTGATGGTGCTCAGTAGCCTATCAGACTGTCTGTACAAAAAGTAGATTGACCTGGGTGATCAGCCAAGTCAGCACAATGTGGTATTGATAAATACAGTCTGGAAATTCACAGAGTCAACAACACAAGTTAATTTCCAGAGAAGCAAAACACATCATGCTGCTCCTGGAGACATGTTTTCATTTCTTCCTTCTTCTTTTTTTTTTTTTTTTTTTTTTTACATCAATTCATTTTGCTGAAGCTTTTATCTAGAGCGATTTAAAATTGATATATATGTCACTAGGGGTTAAGCGTCTTGCTCAGGGACACAATGGTGACTGTGTTACAGTGGGGAATTGAACCCAGGTCTCTCACCTTAGGCATACGTCTTATCCACTGCGCCATCACCACCCTACTTTTAAAGTTGAATTGAAAAATTTGAAAAAGGAGAAAACACACTTCTTGTGTAAGGAACCGTTACTGATACTGTGGATATGGTTTACATTGTTTTAAAAGTGAATAAAATCATTTTTCGAATACATTTGTGGAAACTATCGGGCCTGAGAAGGCGTTTCCCATGGCAACAACTGAGAGCCGTTGTTGTTAGGAGACGCGCTGTCAGCTGTGGTGGTGGCTGCTACCGTTGATAGAAGACGTGTTGATGTAGTATGGTTAACGATTTAAGACGCCTGGCCCTTTACAACAATCAACATGTGATAGGACTCATCGTGCTGTTAAGTTTGTATTCCCAGCCTTGACTAACAAGTTATGCTAACTATTCCTCATTCGGAAAGTAGAAGATAGATAGATAGCCTAGCTTGCTCGCGCTTATACCCACAAGCGTTAACGTACTTGTTTGAATGATATTTCAGCTCCTGCTGAGTCGTTGGCAGCTTCTGCAGTCCTGTGTTTGTGCCACATTAATGAAAGGAGGTTGGCTAGCAAGGCTGAGCTTGCTGTCTCTGTTTCATGGGTTCAGTTGCGATAAAGGAAAATAACCAGACTGTCGAATCTCACAGCAACAGGTAACAAACTCAGCAGCTTATAATGCTGCGTTTCACCATGTCAAGTCAAATCAAAGTGAAACCAAACACCATGATTTCTTAGCTAAAATTACTGTTACATTAAGTTCGGCTTTAAAGTTTGATTCTGATTGATGTTGGTTGATGACATGTTTATATGTTTTGTATCCATGTGGTGAATAAGTGTTTATGCAGATGTTGTTGTAGTTGACTGCAATGCAATGACAATGTTTTGTCTCTGTTTTCTACCCTTTAGTCATTACTATGTTTTTCTAAGGCCCAGTCATACAGTAGTTATGTGTTTTGGTGTGATCTCAGTGGTCTGTTGGGGTGGTGAGTGATAGATCCACAAAGGGACTTACTATCACCATGAAAACTATAATTTAGGGCCCTGCAGGGTGTCATTAGGAGGGTTAAAGTACGTTTCACAGAGAGGAGAACAACATAATGTTCTGTCAGCAACTTAATTTGGTGTGCACTTTCCTGTTTCTGGGGGTCTGACCTGCTGATTAATTTGCCAACTTAAATGTAGAAATATGTTACAAATGGTGCTGAACTAATTCTGGATTAATCAGTTGTCTTTATTGAAAGACAAATTATCAAGCAAAAATGCTAAATGTTTTCTGGTTCCAGCTTTTCAAATGTGAAGATGTGGAGATTGTTTAGATTATTGTGTTTGTCTTTGGGTTTTGTACTGGTAGTTGTGTAATTTAGATAACATTGGGCTGTGGGACCTTATGATAGGTTACTGTTTTTGACATTCAGAAGAATCAATGACTAATGGACTAATCAGAATATAATAATCAGTTAGAAACCTAATCAAAGTTACAATATGACGTGAGGATTGTGTCGTATCATGCATCATATGCGTATTTCTGACGTTCTCTCTTGTTTCAGGTGGCATGTCTGGATTTGTTTATGTCCCTGATGTTCACTGTTGAACTAAAGAAGTAATGAATAGAAGTAATGTTAATTAATTGCTCAACTGCTCATGTATCACTTTCCGTCTCTACTTCTGTCAGGTGTTGTGAGTGCAGTGCGTCGCTGTCCCACTGGTATTATGAAAAAGATGGACGGCTCTTCTGCAAGAAGGACTACTGGGCCAAATTCGGGGAGCTGTGCCACGGCTGCAACGACCCAATCACCACCGGCCTCATCATGGTAAGAGGATCCATCCGCCGACTGTTATCTCTCCTCGCCTCCCTGGTTCTTTGTTTGCTGATTAACCTCGAGTTACAGCTTGGAGCTGTGTCACTCACAGCATACGCATACATGCAAGAAGACAAACACACACCTGAGTCCATACATTTACACCCTCACTGGTTGGTGTGTGCCAACATACGTACATGCACATAGGATCTGTGCCAGCTGCGAAACTGACCCTGATCCATTTGGCTGCTTTGTCAGATTGTTTTACAGGCCACCAGTGAAAGTCAGAGCTGTTGTTGTGACACAGGAAAGGATCATGTGCAGAATAGATGTGGTCACAGCACCGGAAAGTTGATAGACAATAGACTGAGCCTCTGCTGATAAATGCTGCTGCATTATAGAAAAGACAAGATACCAGCGTCAAAGGAGAGTTGTGTCTATTTGATGATTAGTGATGGAATCACACACATTCAAAGCTTGAAGAAACGGATTAATACTGGATGTCGGTGTAATAAAATATGTTGTCCTTTGTATCTCAGGGACCTATTTTCCTGCCTATGCAAAGCCCGTGGCTTTTATCCACCGTCTCTGCTTTTTGTAATGTAATAGATAACAACTCTCTGTGTGTTTTTCTACTGAATGCTGAAATGAGCCGCCAATTACCTGTTTGGTAATCTCCTGGCTCCAAATGAACTCACCTCTGCTGAGGTGCAGCTGAATCTGTGTTAATGTTGATTAGGCAGTGGAGTGATATTTTGGTGATTTTTTTTCAACACAAAAAATAGACTTACATTTCTTCCTGCTCAGACCATCTCTTAATACAAACGCAAGGCCATTTTTGGAGTTTTGGTTTTGTTGAGTTTTGCTTCTTACAGTTTGCACCACATAAAATACAATTTTATTGTGGTTAAGCATCATGTCTTGTCAATATAACTGAAAGGATTTGCTGGTTAATCAATTAGTTGATCAACACAAAGTTAATTGGTAATTATTCTGATAATAAGTTACTCATTTAATTAAGTTTTTTGAGCAAAAATGCCAAACATTCTCGAGTTACAGCTTCTCATTTGTGAGGATTTGCATCTTTCCTTTGTCTTATGTGATAATAAACTGAATATCTGCGTTAGTCGCACAAAACAAGACATTTGAAGATGTCAATTCTGGTTTTAGTATTTTTATTTAACAATCAGGTTATCAGGTGTTTTGCTAGTTTTCAAGTTATTTGAAAAGTGACAGAGCAGCTGGACCCTGCTGCAGGCTTCTTACACTGTTCCACTCCCTGATAAAGGAAGCTTTTTCAGGGTTCCCATGCGTCCTGGGAAACCAGGAAAAACGGTTTTCCATTCATGTAAAACAAATTGAAAATAAGAGAAAAGTTAAATGTCCTGGAAAATCTTGTGTTGTCCTAGAAATCGGGTGTAGTAGCGACTTTGAACCGGGGGGGTAGAATTTGCAATGGCTAGTAGCTATCCATACAACTTACAAGCTTGTCCTCCTCAGTTATTTCTGCTCTTCCTCCTGTGACCTCTGTCCTCTTCCTCTTCCAATACTGTAGGATGCTCATCTCTATGTGCCAATTTTGGCTACTTTTAAACTGTTTATGGACACGTAACAGGTTTTTAAGGCCAAGGATAGTCACAGATAGGGACAAACAAATGGTCCAGGAGTTTGTCCCTGGTCAGCCCACTCTGCAGACAAAGCATTTGTCAGAGCCTCTGGGTCTTTAAGAGACCTTTATTCCTGTATTCTTGAGAAAAGTACAGTACATAACTAGATGAGCCTTTAAAATATTAAAACCAGAAACACCTCTTTAACTCTCCTAAAGTAAAGAAATCAACTCAGCTCAGTCCTTGAATACAATAAATAAATAAATAATCCATATCATCATTAATCTTAACATAAACTGGTGCTTTGGACTCTGCGGGCTTTGACTTTGTTTTGCTATTGCCCTCATCTATTGCCCTATTGTTGCCTGTCTCATGTTCACCATGTCAGAGCTATTACTGGTGCCGCTGCACAGTGGCAGGTAGAGTACTCAAAATCTTTACTCAAGAAAAGTTAAAATTACTCTATCTACTATATATTTAATAATATATTTCATCTACTGTGCAACAGGTCATTTCTAGGGAATGCAATTTGCTTTGCTTGTTGATTATCTGTAATTTAGCTTTTTCTGTTTAAAATTATTTTCCTTTTTATATCTCCATGAATGTGTTGATAAGATCACTTTAAAATATCAACTTGCTGCCTAGCCACTATTTTTGCTTGTCTCTATTATTATGGACATGTAGCCTATACTAAACCACTTGTTTTGAAATAACACAGGCAGCCCATACAATCTGATTATTCCTAAAGCATCTATATAATCTTAACAATGCAAAGAATCATTGACACTAACACGGGAGCAGCTCGTTGTTGAAGCAGGTAAACCTACATTCAGAGGAAGCTGTGCGTCATGCGTAAAGGCCAACAGGACTGTTTTATCCACCATATTTTCTCTCTCTCTCTCTGTGCATCTCAAAATTATTGTTTGGTGAATAAATAACATCTGGTAGTCAAAGCCAAGATTAGTTTTGTATTTTATGGACTCACCGTCAGACATCGCTATAAAACAAATAGTAACCAATGTCAAAGAACAAAAGAAAGTGATACTCTTTTCAACAACAGGATAGGCCTACTGTTAATATATCAGAGTCAATCCAGTGATCATCAGACTTAGATGTTAAAGTGTGAAGTCTACATTTGCTCTGCAGAGCCAAAATACGCTTTTAACACGCCGTTAATGGAAAGTAAAAGTATTTACTTGCCGGTGTTAAAGAGCAACGCAGGCTGATTTCCAACAGGCCACCAGTGCCATGGTGTGCGCTCACTGCATTTCTGTTGTATTAGTAGAACAATAAAGCTTTAAACTGAAAAGATATTTGCCTGATTCTCTAAATGTTTGCATCTGTCCAACTCTGTGCTGTGAGAAGTGCCAGAGACCAGGGCTGATCTGCGTAACTGCGCACAGCCTGGATGACAATGGGGGCCCTGGATGGCCCAAAGAAAATACCAAGTAAAGAGTAAAAGTAGGCTACAGTTTTAAAAAGGAACGTGAAAAGGTGCCATTGACTTATTCTATATTATTTATTTAGCAAATTTGCGTTAGGCTACTAGTAACAAGATACGACCCACCCTTGCTGCTGGCCTCCCCAGTGCTGTCTTCAAGTAGGGTATAAGTAACAGCAGCACAAAAGAAAAGTCTGTAGCCTAATATCGACGCACTTTGCTGCACCTGCCTGCAGAAAACTTTTTTTTCTCCCTTAACTTTTCAGCACCACATTTGCCTTCTGTCGTATGTTTTCTATAGGCCTATAGATTTTTGTCCGCGTTTCAACCGTTTATTTAGCCTATGTCTGATGCGGAGTGTGTGATTGATTGACTAGTCACTCATAGTAAACCGCCTCGGAGAAATGTGAGGGGGACAGAACAGAATTTGAAATGTGGGGGGGACATGTCCCATGTATAATGGCTCCTACGCGTATGCTGGAAATTAATTTTATATTATGTTGCAGTTGCTCAGGTATGTTGCAGCAGTGCCAAGAACAGACCCCCATATCACTTCACATGGTGTCACAGGCTGGATGACATTAATTCAAGTGACGAAGCTCTGAATAGTTTTAGTTACATTGACCTCCAAAGGTAAATGTCAGTCATCGCTGGTTGGTAACTGTAGTAGTTTTTTTTTTTTTTTAATTAATTTAGAATTTTAAATAGATTAACATTTTCATCTCAACTTATTTTAAACAGTTGAATAATGTTAAATTGGTTAATGATTTAATGTTCGTGTTTCAACATTAGCTAGGATCAGTGGTTTCAGATGTGTTTGGTATTGTTGAGAAAGTTGGATAAGAATGAAGCGGAAGCCAGGGTCAAAACAATGAATGGGAGCCCAGCTGTTTGTGCATCAAACCCCGGCTATATACTGGTATGGCTAACAGCACCTCTGTTTACTTTGCTAGCATTATCTCTTTAAACGCAATGCTACTTTAAGATAAAATGGACAGTAACATTACATGAAACTTTTTAGCCGTAGCTAACAGCGAGTTGGGATTAGCTTCGTTAGTAAAGGGGCTAACATAATGGTGTCATAAACTGATTTATACCACAGCTTGGTTTAATTTTCTATTATAACACGTTCTTTAGAACATCAAATAACATTTAATATTTGCAAGTGTTTTGACAGTTTTACACTTACATATTATTACACCAAGTCTGGAGTGAAATTTAGGTGTGTTTGTTGTGACAGTGTTCCGATGGACGTACAGAGAGCAACATGTCTGAAATAGCAAGGACCACAGTAGGGCTGACCCCAAATAGTCGAAGATTCGATGCTTCAATGGGCAGAACCTGATTCGACTTTCAATCTCACAGTCGAAGCTTCGCAGCGAAACAAGGATCATGCCATTTTGGCGATATGGGGGTGCTCAACATCTGATTTTACATAGAACTACCAGTTTTCTAATATAATAATATACAGCCTATTGTAAAATACATTTCAAAGTTTAATACTGTAAATAAACATGTAAAAAGAATAAAACTTTCAATAAATGTTTTTGAAGTGCGTGAATAAATCCAAAATTGAAAACCTAACCCTGGGTCGTCAGTGCGCATGTAATACGAATCTGTGCAGCGGCGGAAGTGGAACACTTGCTGAAGAGACGTAGCTCCAGCTTCACCGGTGTTGTGCCGAGTTGCACCTCGCGGGACTTTTGGATAATTTATCACCGTTGATGAACCACATAAAGAATATTTTATCGTTAATGGGCTCAAAGGGCTTTCCAAAAGAACTATAAATATATATAAACAATATAAAACATAGCTTTAAAACAAGGCAAGATCAATTTGTCATAATTTCTACGCATGTAATAAATGATTTTCATAGATAAGATATATTAGTGTATAACATGAGCCCTGTCTGCCACATCAGCTAGATTGTCACTGAAATTTCCTGGAAAATGATCTCTTGAAAAGAGTGGGAACCCTGTTGTGGTATAAATGTGGTCAGTTTTTAGGACAGTTTATCAATGATCAGCAACAGTAGGATATAGGAAGTAAATATTCCTTCCTGCTCATTCATCACTGATAAACTTTGCAGAGTTGGTTTTGGTAATCCTTATTATGTTCACGCAAGACAGCCATGGCAGCAGACGATATGAAATCTTAGTCATATGTCTGTGGAAGTATGTGAGGCTCATGTTCTGGAAAACTACCGCCTGTCTACTTAGCATAAAGCCTATATGACAGCAACTAATCATTTACATTTTAGAAGGTGTCATTAGAAGCTGACAGTAAAAGTGCTTTTTGAAGTGGGATTTAGCTTAAATTATCCAAATTTGTCTTTGAAATGCACACAATTATGAGTATTTAAAAATATCAGTCTAATTTGAATAAAGAAAAATGTAGTAGTTGTAGTTTAGTGTTGAGGTAATAAACTGCCTCTAAAGCCACCGCAAACCCAGAGTATTGACCAAATCAGTAATTCACTGACTGGTGGTGGTTCTTTGATAGGAGAAGCTGGTTAAACCCTTCTCTGACACGTTTGCCTCCTGGTAAGATACAGTAGCCAGCAGATTCTGTCAGGTCATGTGTCATGGCCATGATGAACAGAAATCATTCATGGCTCTGTCTGTCTCTGCATCCCTGAGTGTGTGTGTGCGTGTGTATTTTATCATTTACACTGCCTCCAGACAGCTTGCCCTTTGCAGTGCAATCTCAGTAATGAAACATGTAGGAGACTCTAAAGTGAATTAAGTGGAGAGTGCACTGCACCAATTCTCCTCTTCTTTCCCCTTTCTCTGGTTTATTGCTCCTCTTACGGTGCAAAGAACCTGATTGACTGTCACTGCACTTACACTTTAGTAAATTTGAGTCAGCCAATCATGATTGACTTGCCAAGATGGCCAGACCAGTTGTGTTAACGTGTAGACATGCAGACCAAGGTCAGCTCCCCACGTCTGTGCCACACCCAGAAAGAAGTCCCCTCCAGTGCTGCACAGTCTGTCTGTGCAGATTAGCAGGAAAGCACAATCCTATTTTTAAAATTCACTGATGCCACTGCACCTGCTGTCACAGTCAGTGAAAACATTTTGAGCTTCATGATGCAGCGATGAGTCAGAGTCTGCAGCCAGAAAACTATACATCAGTAAGGAAAGTAAGCTGTGTTTGAATTTCATGGGATTTCATCACTCCTACCACAGCGATGCCCACCATAGAAGGTGGGCCTTGCCTTATTCTTTTTTTTAAAATGTTTGGGAATTGTTTTCTAATTGTTTTCTGACAACTACACTTTTTTGTTTGATAGCTCATAGGATTTTTATTAAATCTGGTGAGATGTTAATGAGAAGGCCATGGAACAAGTGATTGGTGTGGTCCTGATTTTGAACATTACATTAAAACAAACATGATGCATGATGGTCTGGTGGAAGATGCATCTACATACATGATCCACTAACTTTTGATTGTATCACACGCTAGCCTCCATCAGATTGCTTTTGCTCGGTTCTTACGAAAACTGTAGATGTTCAAGATTTCCATTATTCTGAGCACTTTTGGAACTTCTTGTCAGTGTTAGTTCAATTGTGGAGCCATTAAACGCTCCAGAACAAGAAAGTCAGTGGATCTTGAGTGTGTGTTGTTTTGCCGACTGCCGTTTCCAAGCTTAAGAATGAGCCGTTAAGCTCAAAATAACTTGAAAAAAAGTCTCTCTTTGAAAGTGTGTTTTTATATATTTTACTTTGTTTTTGTCAGTGACCACAGCTGACCTGTGGATGGGGCCATTGTCCTAACTTAATATGAACTCTTAGACTATAATATTATATTGAGAGCCTTGTCTGTGCGTTTGTACATTATGAGCATGCTAGGTGCAAACATATGTGTGTCTGCAGTTTCATACTCCGCTTCTGCTCCTGTTAGCACCTTTAGCTCTAAGTAAAGTGGTTGTAATTCAGCCAGAGGATGTTACTCAGTAATTTACTACCCTTTCTGATACTGATTTATGTGCAGAATACTGTTACCTGATTAGCTTTTCCTCCCACCAGCCCTCCATCTGTCCATCACACCTGCTACTAACAGGTGAATGTGCAGTAATCCTAGCCAGCTCCACATTCACTGTAGAGTTATTCAGCTTTTCTGCAAACATCTCAGGGTTAAGCAAGCTGATGAGAGCGGGGCCAGACATCGACCTGCTAGATGTCCAGAGATTGGGAGAAGCTTCTGGTTTCACGGTTTCTAACCTTCATTGTGGTATCTTTGCCACAACTGGGTGAGGCTGACCCAGTAAAGATTCAAAGTCCTGGTCTAAGCTACTGTGAAGTACTTTATTCCCTGTCATCAAAGTGGCCTCTGTCAGTCTTGAAGGCTGTGTTTGGTTCACTGGGAGGCTCCTATCCTGAGCCCTCTTCCATTGCCTGGTGCCCATTCTGGACTCAGTCAGCTAATAGGACCACTAAGTAAGCTGCACAGCTAACTAAGCTAACTAGCTAACGGCAGTTAGCAGCAGTTATGACCTAATATGTAAAATGCTTCCCCGTATTATTTTTGGAGTATGAATTTGACAGGTGGAGAGTCGTCTCAGTTATTACACATCTTTAAGGCCGTATATATAAAGCATAGGCTATATAAAGATGGACAACATGATTGTTCCCAAAAAGTGAAGCCAAAATAGTTTGATTGCCCCCTGGTGGCTGGCTACAGTAAATGTCACAAACCCCTCCGTGTTAGGGGATCGGACAAGGGCCAAACAAAAGTACATGCCAAATACATTTTTCCCAAAGGTGGTTTCTGTAATTTTAACTACTTCTTAGCACGCTGATGTGTCTTCCAGTGTTTATTTTTTTATGTTTGGTTTTAATTAGATACTTGAAGCTATAGAAAGGTAGTTTCGTGTCATGATTGACAGCTGAGCCCTGTTCGTGAATGAGTCGGGTGAGTGGACAGAACCTCAGTACCGCGTCTCCAACCCCGATCACTCCTGCTCACACTTTGGCTCCAAATGACATCATTAGCGCAAGAAGGCAGCGCCCGTATCTGGGATATTTTGGCTTAATTTTTGCAAAGTGGGAGGAAATGGAGATGTGTCGTCCATCTTTATATACAGTCTATGGGATGCATCAATATGATCCATCTGTTTGATATTGCCACCAATACTGTTCTTCTCAAGCAGACCGGGTGTTAGACATAGCGTGAGCAGTCCACATTAAATGCGGTTTCTTTGTCGATGTCATTATATAATTTTATGTCTCTGCTATCTGTTGTATTCATTCAGTCATTGTGGACCACCGACTTGATAGTCACAGCGAGCTGTGGCCTCATGTTACCTTACATGAAAATGATACCAATGAGTTTCAGATAGAGAAAGACTACTGGTTTGAGCTCAGTGCTCTGAATTGGCAGAGTTGAGATATCAGAAAGGGTATCGTGAGAAAGTCACATCATTCTATCCTTACTTGCTAGCTGAAATAAGGCTATATTAGTATTGGTTGGATGTGAAAGTTACAACTTTGAATTGCAAAACAACTGAAAATGATGAATCAGTCTCGTACTGGATGTTTCATAGATTAGGGATTTTTTTTTTGTGAGGCTGTTTATGGTTTCACTTTTTCTTTCAGTGCCCAAAACCTCTGCTGTTAGTCCATCAGGTGCCATTTTTGTTGTGACATGACCATACGTTTCCTTTTTTTATTGATTTCATCATGTCAGTGTTCACAGAAAAGCAGTAATCAGGTGGTTGTAATGTGGCCTTACTGGCATTGTTTTAAAACCTGGGGACATTCTGTGTTTGTTTTTTCTCTTCATTAGCTTCTGAGATTACCTGAAGTTCCAGAAGAATAACAACTGAAGGTGAAATCCAAGAAGTTTCCTTGAAATCACAAGTGCTTAAGATTCTTTAGGACTTTTTGGCATCATG
This sequence comes from Micropterus dolomieu, assembly GCF_021292245.1. Lineage (NCBI taxonomy): Eukaryota > Metazoa > Chordata > Actinopteri > Centrarchiformes > Centrarchidae > Micropterus > Micropterus dolomieu. The sequence goes on along the minus strand of NC_060166.1, from coordinate 21,730,304 downwards.
TGAAATTCAGATGTTGTGGTAGTTGCACCATTTGCTTTACCTCTCCCTTCTTAACATCTGTATACCAACTATTTAAGTTTTTTTCTGTTTCAGTCTGATACACATTTGAATATTTTCTTTATACATACAAACAAGCTATTTTCTTAGAAATAATAAATGGAAAACATAAAGATAAGCAGTAAAGGACATAATAGGAGGTGTGTCATAAATAACAGATCTGACCTTGTATGAATTAATGCTTTAGCTAAATTCATAATTGAACCACAGCAGTCTAACAGTGAGAGACAGCAGATTTGGGTTAGTGCCTTCTTGTCATACTTGTATTCTGATTTCATTATAGTATACATATACTCTACATAATGCGTTTAATATTGAGAAATGGAGATATTTGGGGTTGTCCACCAAACCAATGGAAAGTCCCAGATCTGCAGTGTACTTAATCTACTCCCACTGGTGTGAGGGAATCTGCCAGTTCTTTCTGTAAACGCCTGATGATTGTTTTCCCTCTAAGTGAAGACAGACATGTGTAATAAGTGTTGCGAAAAGCGTATTGTTAAGATGATGTTGATGTTCAGGTTGTGACATTGTTTTCTGAGCAACAAGATCAACTGTTGATGATCTCATCAGTGATGTTGAACACAGCGTTCGATCTGGTCTGAACACAGCACTCTGTCACAGTGCAGAAACATGTTTTGCATACTTTGTAGGAGGAGAGTTTTCATTAAAACATATCAGGGAGGTCAGAGGTCAGGCCGACACACAGAGGGGCTGCTGGGGCCTCATAACTTGCTTAGTGGCACTTCAACTTTATGGCTTCTTGCTGTGATGGAGGATTGAACTTGGAGGCTTTCTGTTTATCTTCTGCTCACAGTGTGATGTTGTATAAAGTCACGATGTGTGTTTTTTAAAATATTTTAAATATAATTCTAAATATTGCAATCCATATTTACACTTTCAGATTTAGAGACATAACCTGACCAGTGATCTCGTCTCCAAAGTGTGTTTTGAAACTTATTTAGCAATTCCTCTTTTCACAGTGAAAACTCTGACGAAAGCAGAAGCCCCTGTAGGCTGAAATCCCCCCTGTGGCACAGCTGTGGGCTGCTGGGTTTCACTTCTGAGCTGACTGCCAGCAGGACTGCCTAAACTCAACGGCACCTTATTGAACATGAAGTCCCTGATAAAACTTTCCCTGCTGGTACCAAAACATACTTTGAAGCTTTAAAGTAAGCCTATGGTACTTCTGCTAAACAGGCACCACTTTGCCCGTAAGTGATGATTATGACATAATGTTAAAGCTACTATGAGAAATGTTTTTATATTAAAGGTGGGATATGCAGTTCTGGAGAAATCCAAAACCATGACAAATACCATGATATAGAGTGATCAACGACACAGCAACTAATGTAAAAGTTGAGGGTTAGCATACTGTTGCTACAGTTGCTTCTGCAAAGCTAACATTTAGACAGGAAACGACAGTTTCCCAGAGCCAGCACACCAGCTCCAGACAGTGATACTCGAAAACTCTCCTGCTACTATAGCATCAAAACAACAGCTTGTCTTGGCAAACAAGAAAGTAAGAAATTACATGAATTGGATTAGAAATATAATGTTACAGTAGTAAAAGTAGAAGAGAGTCATTAAGTCAACATGACTTAATGACTTGTTTTATAGAAACATCTACCTAAAGTTGGCAACATTAGCTGACAGTAGCCTCCATAAGATACTGGTAATGCCAGACCAAGTAAAACTGTAGCAGTAAAAAATAATAATAAAAGAGTGTAATAATTTGAGCAATAATTTGTTCCATTACTTATGAATTCACCTTTTAATTTCTAACTGCTTCCACTAGGCACTGACCACTGGCGGAGCTGTTCACAGCCATTCTATGCAATGCCTCCACCAGATTCACAACAGTGCGTTTCAGAAGCAGCTCTCCGCTCTGCTCCGTGGAGAATACATGACTGGTCTGTTTTTGACGTAAGCTGCATCAGCCTTCACAGAGCAGATGAATCGGGCAGGAAGTCAGACACAGAAACATTATAGAGCATCTGGTCAATTTTTAAAATAAGACACCGTGTGCAGACTCCTGATTGTATCTCAACAATAAAAGAAACCATTTAACTACGCAGCCTACTTAGTCATGGTTTAAGCACCAAATTAAAGAAAAATAATAAAATCGACAAAATCTGAGCAAGTCAACATACCAGGCAGGCAAAACACCTTGTAACATCATAGAGCTGGGCCCGGGGGAATCAAGGCATAAGAAGAATGTTGAAGAATGTCTTGTTTTTTCCCCCAAAAGTTACATAGTCATGCTCTAATCTGATACTTGCAGACATACCATGATGATAAATATTGCATTCCTGGGTGTATTTTAATGCTTTGTGTTGTTTGTCATTCCTTCAGATCATAGGCCAGATGCAGATATCTGCAAGATATTTATAACCGCATCTACTGTACAGGAGTGATGGGAGACAAATTATCAGCTGCCTAGTGACATTCTCAGAATTAAACGGGAGAAATGGATTGTCAGACTTGCTATTTTTAACTGTTGCCATCAATGATACAGAGAGAAAGCCCATTGTAGAAAAACATTACAAGAAACCAGTTGTGCCATCACAGGCACGTTAGTTCTGAGATAAAGGCACAATTATGCGAAAACTAGCTCTACCCTTATACCGATTTTTGTATACTGGTAAATTAAGGTAAAAAGTTGTTGACATGTAGGTCAATAATAAATACCAAAAGACTAACAAAGACTAAAAAGTCAATCCGTCAAAAGTCTGTTTTGCTTTAAGACTCTATATCATTGTATTAGACTGTAGAAGTGTCAACAATATTAAAAAACAAATACCTTGTGTTAAAGCCAATGTCCAGTTCTATTGTTTTAATTGCGTCCGTACAATCACAACTGACGGATAACCAACAGCAGTTACCAATCTGGTCATTCAACCTGAACTTAAACTCCACTGCAGTTGTATCTTCTGCTTGTTGACCTTTACTCCGGATGTTGCCGGCAGAGTGGATTTTTCTGGAGCAGTTTCTAATGCAGCTTCTGTAACTCCCACAGTAACTTAATCAGGTCTTCTGTACCAGCCCTCTGCAGTCTGTCTCCAAAGCTATAACATTAGAACCACCGGGCATCTGACAGTCTATTAATATCTGCCCACTCTCCGGCACTGGCCCTCCGGCACTAGCTTGTAGCTAAGGGAGGGATCGACTCTTGGCGTGCAGGACATTTTTAGGGACAGGAACAAACTGAGGCAACAAGGATAAATGAGACACAGAGCTAATGAGAGGAGGGTGGAAGAAAGAGTGATGCTGGGAATAGAGATTATATGAGGCAGGGGAGGAGAGAAAAGTAGCTGGAAGAAAAGTCAGCTGAATGCTATTATTAAAGATCACACAAGCATATCATATGTCTTACATATGCTCATTGCCATGAATGAAAATAACATTACACTCGTTCTACATGTGACTGAGAACTTTGTCTGTTGAAAGTGGAAAATTGTGGGCATTTTCTTAATTTCATTTTAATGTGGTGAAATCCTCCAGGTTGACTTCCAGTTAGTGTGAGACAAGAGAATGAATGTTTCCTTTTTTTAATCTATTGGCTGTTCATTTGAATATTAAATGAAGAAGTCTGCAAAATGTTAAACAAGGAATGAGTTGGTTAGCTAATCAGTTTAGAAGAAGTTAAAATGAGAAAGAACTTCAGTTTGTGATGATAATTGTTGTATCAGATACAACATATATGAACTAGATACCTTGTATCTAGTTCATATAATTCCCATTTCCTTTTTTCACCCTCTCATATTTAAAGATTTGCTGCATTCGTTCTCTGCTTGTTTCCCCGGTTTCATCATAGGAAGTTAAATATACTTGCTATGCGGTCAAATAAGGAACTTGAAGACCACACCACAGGCTCTGAGGAATGTTTAAATATTTTCTGCCATTTTTATTGACTTAATGATTATTTAGTTAATTGCAAAAATTATTGACAGACTAATCTGTAATCGATCGATTTCGCACCTCTAATGAAGACATGTGATCGGACCAACAGAATAATAAGCACATCCAGTATACTGTAAGTTAAGCTGTTGGCTACAGTATACAGCAATATATTATTTCACCATCTATACCTTGAAACAATCCCTTTGTTCCACTTAAACGTAACAAAATAAAGAATCAAAATTATTCCCTCTCATAATGTCCCATTAATCAGGCCTTTAACTATCACTGCCAGTTTTCACTGGTTTTGAAATGGGATTGCAGGAATGGGTACAGCGTGTGAGAACAGTGAGGAATTTTCTGAAGATACCAAGGGGTGGGAGGGTGGATGTTTGAAGCAGCCGGGTGGCGCGTGTGCAAGAGTGGGCGGGCCCAAACAGGAAACGATGAGGTCATAGCAAAAGTGAGATAGAAGAAGAAGGCAGGGTGGGAGGGGGGAGTGACATTGATTCAGAGATGAGCTCAGCTGTAAAGGCGTGTGCTGCTCTCTCTCTCTCTCTCTCTCCTCCCTCCCCCTTGCAGCTCTGTCTCTCCGGCCGGTTTGGCCGCTGCCAGTGTTTTGTTGTGACAGCGGGGAAATCGCCTGCCTCAGTAGAATGAACTAGAACAGCGGGGAGAGACGCCAGCTCTTGCTGACATGGTGGGAGATTTGTTTTTCTGGAGCTTCTGCTGTCTCAGGCTGTGGAAAAGGGATAAGAAGGTGAGGCTGTTGACTGCTGCTGCTCTGGGTTACCAGGTTGTCTAATGGGTGATGTACCGTCGTACGTGAGCCGGCGAGGAAGCATCCAGACAATCTCAAGTGGCTGATTGAGATGGTTTGCCGGTTACTTGTGCAGAGACTATTTCCATCTTTATCTTTAATTTTAAACCTGAAGCTAAAGCATGGTGCTGCACACTGCCGTGTTTTGCGTGTCATTTTTAAACTGGGTCACCGTATTGCATAGTAATTACAGATCTGTTCCTCTTTTCTGTACGGCGCTCCAGTTTATCTTTTTTCATTTCATGAAAAACTGATGATCCATGGCACAAGTGCTAATTCTTCCTTCCAAAAGTAGGATTGAGTGTGTGTGTGTGCATGGGGTCACACAGTCAGAGATGGACAACCGTTGTAATTTTTAATAACTGATATTGTTATTTACCACCTACATGCAGGCCACACTAAACCACAGGGGATGTGAGACTTACAGAGGAGGGAAGAAGCTGAATACATTAACAGCATTTCTAAAGCTGAGGCCTGTGTATGCTGTGTTACTGTACTGTTTGTAGCTAAAGGGGGTTTCCATTCAGAGAGCATCAATGTGGTCAACTGTCTTCTCTCTCAGACCTTCAGTCTAATTGTATTTGTCTAAATGAATGTCTACTGTAGAGGGTCTAAAAGGATCAGGATCATGGCTGTCTTTGACTTTATTTCTGCTCCAAAAGCCTTGGTTGCAGCAGATATTGGGATTTTATCAATCTATTGGTGCTTTAGGAATTCCCTTTGACACATTTCTGGAATCCAAGTGTGGCTCCCCCTGTGGGGAGTATCAGGTGCCTAATGCAGTTGATGTTTTTAAGTATTTCTTCAAAACATTCAACATGAGGTCATTTTTTAAACACGTGTTGGTCCTGGGAGCTCAGTCACATTTGGACTGTGTTTGTGAGTTTAGTCAATGAAGGAGGCTTTGGAGTAAAGTTCATTACACCAAGCATGAGGTTGAGCAGAGCCAGATCTCCCCTAATTTAGTGAGGCCGATCATAAGCACCTACGCCAGTGTTGTTATGAGATCATCGTTCCACATTTAGCCGAAGTCAGAGCGTCTAACCGGTGTTTATGTGGGTCTTCTTGAGGTAAAGGGACCAGAAGGCATGTAGAGGTCCCTGATGAGGTCGTCCTGTGTATAAACACATGTACTGTAGATCAGGCCTGATTTATATTGTTCCCTGTCATTTCCAACCTCTGTGTGTTCAACAAGAGTCCACTGTTCCAGTTTGAAGTTAATTATTTGGTCTATAAAATGTCACAGAATTGTAAAAATAGTCCAAACATAACACATCATTGATCATATTGTGCTACGAAAACCAGCAAATATTCACATTTGAGAGGCTGGAACCTGTGAATTTTTTTGAATAATTTGAACGATTTATTAATAATCAAAATAGTTAATTTATTGTGTAATCGGTTAATCATCTTAGCTCAACTTAAAATTACTTTGTTACTGTGTTCCTGGAGTCCCAAAAACAACAAATGCTAAGTAACAGGCTAAGTAATGTATCCAGTTAAATGTATAACTGGATACATAAACAAATAATGTGAATAATTTAAATATTATAAAAGTTAAATGGGTTGTAAAAATATAAATATTATGTATTGAATGTTTAATTTTAAATTCGCCCCTGTCAACATTTACTCTTTTCCTTGCAGTTTTCTTTTTCCACGTTTCATTTGTGTGTTTAAAATACCTGGTCATTGACGTATTGGACACATCTGTAAACACAAATCATCTTCTTCAGTCTAGGGAAAGTGGGGAAACTCCTACATGTCGTGATTTTATGAAAGATCATTGCATGTATAGGCCTCCTTCACTTCATGCAATCAGAAGATCAGACAATCACTTTCTTATTTGTGATTGAACAGTTGGCATCTATAGCTGTTCTTCATCTTTGTATTTTCTTTGCCAAATATAATCAACAAGAAAAATGTGACATGTGGCGATGACATTTGAAAATGTCATGGGGGAAAATCCAAAATGTTAAAAAATAGGAATTTAATGAATTAGTTTGAAACCTGTCAAAAAAACAACTAGCAACTGGAAATTTAAATTATTTATCTCCTCGTTATTATTCATCTTCATTTTCGTCCTCTGGTAGCCTTCGAATGCGTGAGCTCATCATAGTTTTTAACTCAAATCAAAACAATTAATTTTAGTTGCAAACTAATTATATTGTCCTGTGAAGTGATTACTCAGACCTCATCTCAGGAAAAGTCAACATGGCTGACTGAAAGGCCTGAAGGAGGTGTCAAGCATCCCTGACTTACTGCCAACATGTTTCTTAGCTGTTTAGTGTTGCTGAGAGCATTAAACAGTCATACATTTCTCCAAATGGCTTAAAAGGGTTCGTTCACATTCCACAGCTAACTTAAGGTCACACATGTAAATCATTAAAAACAAATAAAGCTTAAAGGCCCTGACACGACGGGCCAACAGTCTCTAAGGCGGACCATCGCCTGTGGTTTTTCTGTGTCCAGCAGCGATGGCTGTCTCATGTCTTCAGATGCAGCCTAGTTATAAAACAAGCTTTGTATGTAAGTGGAGATTTACTCAACATCAAATAAATGGGTCAAACAAACAAACAAATGGGTCACACCACAGAAACCAGTTCCTACGTAGAAATTAGTTGTTACTTACTTGCCAGGTGTAACTAATGTGTAGCTAGCCTGACTAGCTAACTGATAAAACTAACGTTAGCTTGCTAATTTGACCCATTTAGAGGGTAAAGCAAAAGAGGTCATATGAAATATTGACATGTCTGGCCTGACATTTGAATAATGAGAGTTATCTTTGGTTGAACTGTTTCCAGCTCATAGACATACAAATAGTGGAATAGCAGACTTTGTATTAAGGGGTCACAAGCAAAAAAATGTTGGGAAATACTGGACTACGCGTTCTCTGTAGGTAGGTGAAAAAATCCAAGTATAATAACTTGAGCTACATTTCTATGACTGGCTCGTTCCTTTCACGATGACTGACATGTGCATACAGTTTGGTTTGTTGCCACTAGAAGAGGCCACGAGGCTCCATGACCAGCCAGTCACACTCTCACAAGCATGATGAGCTAATACCCAAATAATGAAATACCCTCTCCGAGACTTCAAGACACACAAACACACAGCTTCTGTGCTGGGTGAAGATTAAAAGTGGAACCACTGGCGTGTTTAAACATGTGATGTTTCGTGAATCTGTTTTTTGAAAGCCATTTGTCAAGCAGTCACATGGTTTGATATCAGATAGAGTGACGATTTATTTCTCCCTATCTGTCTTTCTGGAGAGGAAGCATGTCCTTAATGTGAGGGCAGCAGCTGTCGCCTGGGGTTTTAGAAAGTGTGTGTGTGTGTGTGTGTGTGTGTGTGTGTGTGTGTGTGTGTGTGTGTGTGTGTGTGTGTGTGTGTGCGCGTGTGTGTCTTGCCTGCATGGCAAGCAAATGGCAGCCGCAGTGTTGTGCAGAGCCACACACCCTTTTCATCTCTGTCCAGCTGTCCTCTTCTTCCTGTCTTTCCCATTTGTAGGGCTGCACCTAAGTGCCACACACAAAAAGAGAAAATTCACAGCTCTCCACAAACAAATCCGATGCTAAAAATCATAATAAAATTGATCCTTCTGTCCTGCTGTAATCTTACTTTAAGATCCTCCCTGCTCATCTCTCTTTCGTCGTTTTGTCTTTCTAATGTTGTGTTTAGACTCACTGCCGATGTCGGACAGTAATTGTTTATGTCTCCTTTTTATGAGGCTGCTTGGAGGACAAATAAAGAAATTAAGTCGGTCAATAAGCCCTACGGCAGCCTCGTTCCCTTGTCCATTACAGAGCCATTATGTCTCTGTTTTCTCATCTCGCTCTCACTCTGACTTTCTGCTGTGATGTTGTGGTGTCAGCGTGGCCATTAAACGTGCATAGTGAAAATGAGGAAAATCTTGTAAAATATGTAAGTTGACTATTTTTTGTCTTTTATTTGTTACAAGGTTAATCTTTATTGTTCTCACTCCAAAACAAGTAAACAGAGGATAGACTCACTCACTCTGAAAACACAGTAAAGTCGGGATGCTCTTTGTATCAAAGCCAAGTTGTGAGACGGTTGCTTGGTATTTAACTGGAAGGAGCTGCTCAGATTCATTACTTAAAAAACAGTTAACTACAGTGTCTTCCTCCCTGCAGCATGTGTTTATCTGTGTTTATGTGCGCTCGTGGTTTCACTGCTGCTCTCCAAGGAGGGTGGGGCAGCAGACATATGGCCCTATGCAATGATTTTATTGATTCTTTGATCTTTACTTTTTCTTTCATTTTTGTTTCCCTGTTTTGTAGAAGTAGCATTCCTGTCTTTGGGCGATTGGTTATTTCTGCTTTTAATCTTTCAGTTACTTTTAAGTCTGAATCTCAGAATTGTGGCAGCATCCACGTGTTCATATTTTGCTTTTCAGTGATGGTGGTTTGATATGCAAAAGCCTTTTTAACAAATAAAAATAAGTAGAACTTTAATGATCCAGACGTATCAGCAAATCTTCTAAATGTGGCCTTTTAAAGAAATTATATGCAAAAATCTGTTTTCTCTTTAAATTCTTAGACTACACAAAACAAAATGTCTGGTCTTTCCTTTACATTTAATTGATTGTTCTTTGTTCAGCACTCCTCTATGCAATCAATGCCCCTCCTCACTCTTGGCATACTAAATTAGCATTGCAGATTGTTGCAGTTGAGAAGCGCTATCAGGGGACCCACTCCCTCCAAAATTTTCTGCCACTCAAAGCACAAAATGAAACCACAAGCACAGCCCCCTGGGGAGCGAACAGCTCTGGTGGACTCCACCTTTAGTGTTAAACATCGTAGCTCATGTTTAATCATAGAAGTCATTAGGTATTTGAGTGGTTGGGTCGTTTGCATCGATAGGCGCAAAATTACCTGAAGGAGTTAAAAGGGGTCGATGTTGATATGCGGAGATGTGGGCCACTTCTTCGATTTTTCAGTCAATTGGAGTCACAACAAGCAAGGACAAGCATATTTAAGGAGCAGTGGTAAAAGTGGGAAGGTTGTTACTTGATAGAGATGATACACAGTTACATGTTTTTATGATTTATCTGACCACTTAAACAGTGTTTGGTTTTCTCCCATCGGTCTGAAGAACATCCAGAACTGAAACCTCCAGCGGCAGCATCATCCTCAGATCTGCCAGTGTGATTAATCTGCTCATTGCCTGCTCTGTTTTTTGGCCATAACTCAATTCCCTCTCTTGTTTGCAAAACTGCCCTAAGCTCTGGAGGGGGGATCTGGCAGCAGCAAATTCAATCTCCCAGCTCTCAGTATTACCCTCAGTGACCAGACCTCGCCCTACTTCTCCGATCTAATTTTGCCTCTTGCTCCGGTCAACACTGTTGCTGAATTTCTGCCCTTGAGTGTTTTGACAAGAAATCAGAAAACAATCACAGATCAAGTATTCTCGACACATAGAAGACAATGTTTTTTTTAACTGTGTCTTTTGGTTTTTCTCTAACAGGTTGCAGGGGAACAGAAATATCACCCAGAATGCTTCACCTGTCTGAACTGTAGGGCGTTCATCGGTGACGGAGACACGTACGCTTTGGTGGAGAGATCCAAACTCTACTGGTGAGCCTCAAGTCTCAAGTCTTTAATTGGCCAAATGTTTTAACACAGGCAAATCAAATCTTGTATAGTTTGTGGGATGGTAGCTCCGTACCCCCCTAATTTGCCAAACTATTGTTGTTGTTTTTTTTAAAAGGTAGTCTTCCTAATTCCCTCTTCTGCAGCAAACTAATCCACTTGAAATGTCTTTGAAGTGCAACCAAAGCCACAAAATATGTACAACAAGCCAAAGCAAGCAGTTGATTGACAAAATCTTAAATTCATGCACCTCATTTCTGGCTTCAAAAGACTTGTTGCAGCACCAACTGTGGTGCTAACTGACACAATGCATCACAGCAACCACGGTTTTACCACAGATGTTTGAGCTTATTATTGGAAATTTGCGTTTTTAGGGGGGGATTTTGTACACTGAAATTTTTCAGCCAGATAATCACAAGAAGCTACTCAAAGTACAGTTTTTAAGCTGGTGACAGAGCTGTACTGTCATAAGACATAGTACATTAAAAGAAGATCATTTGTAGCTCTAACAGTCTCAGTTGTTATGGCTCCTATAGTAAACCTGCTAATTACAATCAGGAACATTATGAAAACTGCGTCTTTTTCAGATTCTGTATGTTCTTGTCTTGTGTGGCTCCAGTGTTGTGTTCTTGTGGCGGTCATAAGCCTCAGGCTTGAAAAACAAGAGCGTTCAATGTGACACAAGCTGCACTCCACAGACATACATACAGACAGAACAGCCTTTGTCCTCTTCTCTGAGTGGAAGTGGGTGGTTGACTCCATGATGTGATTGTCTCAGATCATCACATTAATTGAGAGATTTACCAGATTGGGTCGATTCAGGTGACAGCTAGCAAAAAAAAAAAAGCTATTAAATTGCTTGTCTGATAGAGGTGAAGCATAAATATGAGAGTAAAATTTGCAGTGTGTAAAAAAAAAAAAAAAAAAAAAAAGCTAAAACGTGTGTTTGTTTTGAATCATTTCATAGCTATTTCATGGACTGACCTCACATTCTCAGCATTCATTATGTTTTGGGGAAAAATAGTCTTCTTTGTAAGCCAAACTTATGAAACTGATTTGGATTTATCAGAGGTAACTCTGATCCTCAAATCTGAACAATGACAGCACAGTGTTTTCCACCCTGGCTATAAAAACTGTTATAATGAGAACTTGACGTTCCCCTTGTGATTGCATGGACTCTTGTAAAGCCAGAAACCTCACTTTACTTCCTCTTTCTTATAATGTCCCTGCTCCTTTCCATCTATCCCTGCTTCCCACATCCTTTTATCCTCTCCTCTCAGCGGTCACTGTTACTACCAGACCATCGTCACCCCGGTGTCGCTGCCGGACTCTCCATGCTCGCGAATCCCTCACACCGTCACACTCGTGTCCATCCCAGCCTCCGCCGAAGACAACAACGGACGCAGAGGGCGAGGTTTCTCTGTGTGCATCGACCAGCCACTCAGTCCAACCAATGGCTACAGCCCTGAGCACGGACACACCGTCAGAGTCTCCCAGTGAGTCTGTCTGTCTGTGTTTCTGCGCGTGTGTGTGTGTGTGGATGTTTGTGTTACTAGTTTGTGGTCATTGTGTGAAGAGGAGAGGCTACACTAACACTAGGAGAGAGAGTATTGTTGAGGACACAGGATGAAGGAGGGTAGACTAAAAATGGAGGACAGTGTGATAGATGAAATTCATTTAAAATGTATAATAGAGCGGAAGGAAAAGGAAATTAACAGAGATCTAAGTAACTGTTATTCAAACAAGCTGAGACTTTATCAAATATCAGGTCGGTGTTAGAACGAAGTTCCTTTATGATTATTTTCTTATTGTCCTTCTTTACTCAGGGTGGACACAGACTGCATCAGTCCAGATGTGAAGAACTCCATTCATGTTGGAGACAGGATCCTTGAAATCAACGGGACGCCCATTCACAATGTCCCTCTTGATGAGGTATTCGCCTCACTGTCCCTGACACATTGTTACTGAAATATGTTACTTTGCTGTGATTTTGCAAAAGAAAATCTGGATGTTTTGATTTGTCTCGTGGTTGAGGAGGGACAATTCCCCACATTTATGTTATAGCTATCCTAAAAATACTTTACATGTAACTTAGTTGTTACTACCAACCAAGTGAACAAGAACAGGCCATATTAAACCTTTTGACAGTTCATTTGGACAAGGTAGAACTAGTAGTTGATGGTAAATGCGTTATCTTTGCTTTCCTTCTCTGTGGCCTGTTTAGTTTATATACTTACCGATGATTTATTGCTTAGTAGACTGCTAAATGCTCAATATTTACTATTCGTTAAAGGGACTAAACTCCTCATCCCTCCTAGACACCTTTAACTTTTAGGTCATGGGAGGGGAAGGTTGATTCTCATTCTTTAATCATTTCAGAAACTGCAAAGCATTTAGACAAACTTCATCTGTTACAGCATTTGTTTTAGCTATAACAGCGATCTCTGCTGTCTGACCAACACATGTGATCTCCCTCTTCCTCTCTCCAGATCGACCTGCTGATCCAGGAGACGAGCCGGCTGCTGCAGCTCACCATCGAACACGACCCTCACAGTCAGGGGCACGAGGCAGGCTCCTCCGAGGGCGATGAGCAAGTGGACGGCCCCCTGTCCACCCCTCTGTCGGAGGGTCCCAGCCCCATCCTGCCCATCACCCAGCCCCCTAACTCCGACATAAGCACCCTGAGATCCCGCATCATCACGTAAGGAACTTACTTAAGTGACAGTATCTGCCCTTACTAAAGATTATTGAATGAAGTAATATTTCTTTTTGCAGCAGCAAATAGTAATAAAGTACTGTGTTCCTCTCTTCTTCATCCCTTCCATTACTGTATCCTCTCTTCATCTCTCTTTTTCCCTTCCTCTCTTTCTTTTCTTCTCCCTCTTCTCACCGTTCAGGAGGAGTTACAGCATTGATAAGTCACCAGGCTCCAGCAATGCAGCGTCGCCCATCTCCCAGAGGAAGGACATCAATCGATCAGAGTCGCTCCGTGTCGTGTCCAATCAGACGCACCGCATCTTCCGCCCATCTGACCTCATCCATGGAGAGGTGCTGGGGAAAGGCTGCTTTGGACAAGCCATCAAGGTGGGCAGAGACACTGCTAGCATACGTTTTTACACCAGCCTGTATGTAAAGTGCATGAGCAGCGTGCATCAACACTATGTTGTCGTACTTACATTGTCCAGAGGATGGCAGCACTGAGATAAGTAAGAGAAGTGTGGAGAGGCAGGAGGTTAATGTTTGTTTTTCTCTTTCTCATGCTGACGTAAAGAAGGTGGAAAATCACACATGCTTTATGAAATTGCATCAGAATGATGTCTCCCAGCTTGTTGCTGAGCTTGCTGAGCATTTGTTGCGTTATTGTGTCTTGTCATAGGTGACCCACAAGGAGACAGGGGAGGTGATGGTGATGAAGGAGTTGATTCGCTTTGATGACGAGACACAGAGAACATTCCTGAAAGAGGTGAGTGGAGGTGGTCGACCCCAGATGTTACATCATTAGTGTTAACATTTACTTAGTTTTCTATTCAGAGGCTGATTTAACAGTTTGTCCTAAACAGAAGTCTGAAATCGATAAGTGTTGACCTCAGATCTTAAACAGTCAGTATGTTCATAAATCATTTCCTTGAGTGCAAACAAAGTCAGATGTTAGTGATGTTTCAGTTTTAGTCTGCATGCTAAAATGAGTATAGCCAGAACCCTAAAGTTAGTGAAGCAATTTTTTTGTTTAGGAAACTTGCAGGTTTGAATTTCTCACTAGCTGGGAAAATATGTGCCTGAGGAAGTAAAAGAAAATAGTTTTTTTGTACATGACCAGACGCTGAATATTGTAGTTAAAATTAGCAGCAGCTCTGTGTGAATGTAGGGCATGACTGAATAGAAAGGAAAAGTTCTCTCGCCTGAGTAAATGAAAGTAAAATACATAAAATTACCTCAGAAATAGACAAAACGGAGTGTTAGCATGTTCCTTTCTCCCAAAAATGATAGATCAGAGCAGAACTTATTTTACCTCCCACACAAAGCTTCATCTCTCTCCTGTTCTTCCATTAATGTGAAAAGATAACAAAGAATGACTCATACTCAGAAGGATAGACTTCTGTTGGACTTAACTGCATTATTTTTGCCCTTGAAGTGATCTGAATTACTCCTGATGCTCCTGTTTGATGTTTGGTATCTTAGACTCCCCCTTTAACTTAACAACCTTCTAATTTCAAGTTGAGGAAAATTGTTCCCGTGTGGTTGAGAGTATGTATGTGTGGGGTGATTTATTATTAGGTTACGATAATACTGAGCCTTTGCTTTGTTATTGGTGTAGACGCCGACAGAGTAGAAAGAGCGGCTATAAAACAAACCCCTGACCATAATGAAGCACGAAGACTTATTACTCCCACTGGCTGTTTGTTTGTAGGTGGCCCAAGTCTGACATTACTGAGTCTCTCGTGATCTTGTTTGTTGCTCCACAGCCTCTCGGGTGATGGTTAGGAATGAGTTCACCAAACATTTCAAAGACAGAGACATGAAGGGTTATATTTCAGGTTTATGTGTGTGTAAAATTGACTTTTCCTCCTCCTCCTTCACAGCCTAACCCTCAGGGAGGGAAATGTTTTATGAGGTGTCATACTGTAGAAGTGCTGTGAACACTACTTGTAACCTCTTACGCCACACTTCCTGGGTAGCTACTCAACTTTAATTTTAAAGAAAAGTCTCAGATGTAAAAATTGAGTGATATCTATCTTCTTATCTATCACCAAGAAAGCAAATAATCATATTTCCCAAAAATATCAGACTATTCCTATTCCAGACTATTTTACCCTGAGCTAATCAGTTTTGTAGTATCAACTTGTCCAAAGTTAATAGGCAACCCTGACTGTCCATTTTTGCAGTTTAGGAGAATGGTTAGAATTAGGTCAATGGCATAACTCAGCTGATAGTGAGATACTAACTTTAGCATTTAACTGCCCAAGGAAAGTTGAACCTTCCTAACAAATGAGCAAAGCAGCCAAGATCCCAGAGCAGCGTTCATGAGTGTGTAAAAAAATGTCTGACGTTGTTTCATCAGGTGAAGGTCATGCGTTGCCTGGATCATCCCAACGTGCTCAAGTTCATTGGAGTTCTCTACAAGGACAAGAGACTCAACTTCATCGCAGAGTACATAAAGGGAGGCACCTTGAGGGAAATCATCAAGAAAATGGTGAGCCTGCAGACGTACGAGTGTGGGCTAGACTTACTAGTAATTGAGGAAAGGGTTTGGTCTGGCATTGCCAGTGATAGTTAGCAGGTGATAGGTAATTATGTCACAATTCAGCAGCAGCAGCTAAAGCTGAAGACACTGACATTTGTGGTTTTTGCTCACAGGACAGCAGCTATCCCTGGAACCAGCGGGTCAGTTTTGCCAAGGACATAGCTGCTGGGATGGTGAGTTCAAAGACCGAAAAGTGCATGTGATTGTAATAGTTTCTTTTATCAAAAACAGTGCACATGGTAAGCCTCCTCAGTAAGATCCCTTCATACGCAGCGGTCAAGGAAGGTGCTGTGTTTCCGGTTACCTTCACTGCTGTCTCCCTCTAGTGGTCGTGTTAGTGAGCTACAACCCTTCAGCTGCTCAAATGCACAATCTTTTCAATCCCCCTCAAAGGAAATCACAGCATGACTTCTTGCAGGATTAAACCACTGGTTCTATATGTTTACCCTTGATATGATTACAATGATGAATGTCGTGCGTGACTGGATTATTGTATTTATAACACCAGCTACTTGGGATGAAACAAGGCAGAATTGTTCCTCTTGGCATGGGTTTTAGATTACCACTAAAGGCTTATATTTGTTTCTGTTTATATTTTAATCTTGCTGCCTTTCTGTCCTCCATCTGTCTGCCATTTAGACATATCTACATTCCATGAACATAATCCACCGGGACCTGAACTCACACAACTGTCTAGTCCGAGAGGTAAGAACTTGTGAATTCCTGTACACTTAGGTGTCTTTAGACATACCCATGTATATGTACAGTATGTTTTCTTTGAGGATTTAACATACCTGTCATTTTCTGGGCCACTCCAGATATAAAAACAAAGGAGGGCTTTGTTAGCTATAACAGGTTAAGTCTTCCTAAAACACGCTTTACACAAGTAACTTGCAACAGAAACCTCCAGCTTACACTACTCAGAGTAAATACCATTGTACATGTGTCACATGAAAACAAAAGGTTTGTATTATAGAGCTCACATCTGAATTGATCCACTCAAATTAAAAATTAAAGTAGGAGTTTTCAATCTTTGACCAAACCTTGAAGTTTTTATCTCTTTTTATCACTCTTCCGAATGCTTGCACAACAATTTAAAATAATAATTTTAGAACATGTTTAATTTTCTTTGTATAGAACAACACAGTGGTGGTGGCGGACTTCGGGCTGTCTCGGCTCATGGTGGACGACAAGCACGAGGAGAAGTTGTCGCAGGGTAAACTACCCGGCCTGAAGAGGCCCGACCGCAGAAAGAGGTACACCGTGGTGGGAAACCCCTACTGGATGGCTCCTGAAATGATCCACGGTATGATCTGTACTGATATACTGATTTATTCATTTAAACCCATTCACAGCTTCCTAAGATACTTGAAGAACATTACAGTCAAAGCAGTGCTAAAGGCATTCCTCCTAATTATTGATTACATTTTATTATTAACTCATTAATTTTTTTGTCCTTTTTCCTTCCCAGGGAAAAGCTACGATGAGAGAGTAGACATCTTTTCCTTTGGTATCATGCTCTGCGAGGTGAGTGACCTTCCACTCTCAGTACTAAGTACCAAGACAGATAACTAGGTTTTCAGAGAGATTATTGTTTGATTAGCAGAACTAAAATGAAAATAAATTTAAAAATGTATTAATTTATTTAAAAATAAATTTACAAAAGCTTGAAATGATCCTTACCTATCATTCACCCAAGTTGCTTTCCTTGTCACTTTAACATTGAATCCTTTAAACACTTTCAAACCATCTGGAGATCATTTAGCAAGTTCAGCTACAAGATTATGATTTTCAGTCGTGCACAACGATCTTCACTTCTTTGTCTAGCTAACCCTGCATTTTGACAAGTTTTCTGTAAAATTCCGTTATCTGCCAACTCAATAATCTCAATAATATCAATAATTCTAAAACATCATTTTCAACATTAAATTTCATGAGGAAAGGTCTTTCTTCTCCAATGTCCCATTTTTTGAGGGGGCCTTTCCAGAGCCCCCCAAAAAATCAAAGTTACTCGCTTTCTGAAGGAAAACCCAGCCCCAAAGTGTGGTAAGCTTTGGGCCTGACCACACACCATCCACATGATACAGGCTCAACAGTTTAGTTCAGTCACTCAGAAGCCCCAGAGTATGACTTCCCCAGATGGACACCATTAGCCAGAGAGCAGTGCAAAGATTAGAGAGAGCAGAAACGCAACGTCGTCTTCATGTGGCTTCTGACAGGCAGACAAATGGTAGTTGTGGTCTGTTGGGAACGTTGGATGGTTTACTGGCTTTCAGCAGATCGGCACAGGAGGATTCCCTTTGCTGTGACAGCGATATCTTTAACTCTTTCTCTTTCTCCGTTCGTTTTTCTTGATTCCATTCCAGATAATTGGCAGGGTGAATGCAGACCCAGATTACCTCCCCAGGGCAATGGACTTCGGACTGAACGTGTCTGGCTTCCTGGAGCACTACTGTCCCCGAAATTGTCCCCCCGCCTTCTTCCCCATGGCTGCTGTGTGCTGTGACCTTGATGCAGACAAACGGTCAGACATCTGCAATAGATTCACATTGAAATGTTACCTAAAGGGACAGTTCACCCAACATAAAAACTTTTTTTCCCTCTCCCTCCAAGTTTCAGGGTAATTTGTGCAGTTTTGCATCTGCTATATATCCATGGCACTCACATTCACACAAAACTATCTGGATGGATAGCTAGAATTCTGATTAAAAGGACAAAGTGTTATTGTGTGAATATAAATAAATCAAAAATCATTATAAACTGAGATCCCTATCTGCTTTCTGAATATTCAGGCCTGCTTTCTCCAAACTGGAGGAGTGGCTGGAGAACCTGAAGATGCACTTGGACATCGGTCTACCCCTGGTGTCTGAAGTGGACCAGCTGCACAAGGCCTTCTGGGAGAACCATGGCATCACTCGCCTTGAAAACGGCCTGCACACTCACCCTGAACAGCCGGAGTAGGGCCAAACACGACTGGAGGGGGTGGGAAATTAGAGTTAACCCCACAAGGGCAGCGATGGCCTGCCTCGGGCGTTCAGTGGCTGGAGGAGTCACTTAAAAACTCCTCCATGTTTAAAGCAGATGCTGCTGTGTAGGCCGGCTCAGGCTTAACGAGTAGACTCAGGGGGAAAACGTGGATCTGAAAAGCCACCTGTGCGAGATGCACAACCACACACACATTCATAATCAAATCAAGAGACATTAGCTATGATAGCTTGATTCTGCTGCGCCAGAAGCTAAAGTGGAACATGTCATATGCAATCAGACCCAGCTTTCAAATCATGACTCGACTCTTGAATCATAGATTTAACATTAGTGATCATTCCCTTCAAGAATACTTACTGTACTTACTGTAGTGTGTATATTCATGTGGATAAAGTAGTCCAAAAAAAACAAAGCATGAGGCAAAAACCTTCAGCCTCCTCACTTTGGGCCTCTACAGAGTACATTGTGCGGTACTGTGTTTCTGTGTGAGTTTGGTTTAATTTTTTGCTTTTGGTTTGGATATCAAAACTGAACCAGTAAAAAATGCAAAGGAGATGAGCGCGTCTGTAGAACACAAAGGATTAGCTAAACTTGCTGTCCACTTGTACAAGTCAAACAAAACCTTTCAAGCTTTAAAATAGCTCACTGAAGAGTGCATGACTGTAAATAATGCTGTCAGGTCACATCCTGGTTCATCGTGTCCCTCTGACCTCGTTTGGTCATAAACTGCACGACCTGTGTGTGTCTGTGGTGCCGCCCCCCCTCTCCCTCATGTATTGTGTAGCACCGTTGAGGTACACATCTTTTACATACATTTGGTACGAAATGTCCCGATTTCAAGAGCTGTTAGCGTATCCCATTCATATTGACGTGGCATCTTATACATTCAAACGCGTACCAGTGTACATTGTAAATGTTTTAAATATTGTAAATCTACAGACATATTTTCTATACGTATGCTACATTGCCATATTTTTATTGGCCGACCAGTTGAAATTAAGGAGAGTTGAAGTTTGACTGCAGTTAACAGGGCACAGCCGAAAGCTTTATTGTTGGAGTTTTTTTCTACGTTGTCACCACTGTGACAGCTGCTGAGGGGCTTTTAGCATTTAAATAAGAGGAATCATATCGCCACAAAATATCTTACCTACCCTCAGTTCAAGCTCAGTAATTGTTACATTCCCTCCATCCAAAAAATATTTGACAGGTCATCTTGGCGTTTTCATGAAGTCAACTTTATTGTAATACTGGAGTGTCCAATCACATCAAACTTGCTAAACAAAATCTTCATATTATGATCAACTCTCAACTGTGTTTTGAGAATTTTGAGGGATCTCAATCAGTCTCATGTACTGTACAGTGGTTCAGGCGTGGGAATAATATCACCAGGTACTGCCTCATCACGTCAGCTGTCTGTCCACATATTTGTCTCTCCTCTGGTGGATGACCAACTGTTTGTTTACATGTAAAATGCTAGCTGTAAATATCACTGTATGTATGCGCCTGTCCTTACTCCTGTCTTTGCATAAATATGCGCACTCCTCAGAAATAATCTCTTCCATTGTCAAATTCCTCTCTTGCACCTTCTAACATAAAATTTCTGTCTCTTGTCCACACATCTTTTTTTATTTCCTGCTGCTGTTTTCACAAGCTGCATGACGTACTAGTTAGGTCTGTCCCGGCTTCTGAATCTATCTGATTTTCTCTCCAAATTCTGTCATTTTAAATAAGAAAAACAAAGAGTGAAAGACAAAAAAAAGTCAACAGAGAAAGCCAGGCTAAAATATAAAGGACAAAAAAACACAGCATCTGTTTTTTTATATATAACCACTGAAATCTTTTTGTATAGATTTAAGTACTTTTATTTGCACTATATTACCAAATGGCTGGTTGAGGCCACATTTGTTAATTTCCTCTCTTGGGCTAACCTGTGATAAGGAAATAAATTATGTTGGTTCAGGTTGATTATATGAATGCAAGACACTGATAGAGCCTTTCAACTTTAAAAATGGGACCTGGGAAACTCATCCTCTTGATAGTAAACTGGACCTGCGTGAGGATTAGTGACGTTTCTGATTATTTAGATGCATTTTATGTGCACAGTGTCACTTTTAAACAGTTTTCGGCAGGAGTCTGTTTGATCCCTTTGTGATCTTATTGTAAGTAAAGTCATACATCTGTAGACATAATGGCTATATTTTCATTTTCAAGCCTTCAAAATGTCATAAAGTACCATTATGTCCACTTTGAAAGTTTTCTGGTGTTTGCTACCAGGAGGATGTGCTGACCCAGCTCTGCCTGCTGCCTACAGACTGGTCCTTTGTGAATGATGTTCTGTGTTGTTTCTGACTGCTTGGTTTCGTATGTGATGCCCACAGAGGCTGCAGCCACTGCAGGTCTTTCTGATAATAGACTTAAACACTTAAACTGGCCTGTCTCACCTCTCAACCTCCTCCATCATACTCTTTTGGCTCAGGGCCGCAATTTTCTGGTGCTTTTCTACACAATTCAGTTAATTCAGCAGCTTGATAGCAAAGCAGCATTCAACAGTAACAGTGAGACTCACAGAGCATGTAATCTTCTGTCCATGTATAGGCTGAAAACACAAAATCTGCTTCTGCAAAACAAGTCCCCTCCTGGTTGATGTGTTTGTCCGTGGGCATGCACTAGACATGAGTGGCTTTGCCGCTGTTTCCTGTGTGAGCCGTGTTGAGCATGTTGGGTGTGTCTGTGAGGGCGTGTTGATGATCAGCGAGAATGTTGCCGCAGCACTTCTTTGCAAAGGATCGTTACCTCTGAACAATGCTGTGCCTTTGTTGTAAGCTAGCCTTGCCAACGACTCGAAAACGTGAACTGATCTCCTTTTTTTATGTATCATAAGTGCAAGCCTGATTCAAGTGGATTGAAAATCATTGCTGATACTATGTTGTATGAGAATCCATCTTGTTCTGTATTATATTTATATTTTCCAGATCTGCCATTGTCAGTTTTTATATTTTAATATTTCTTTTTTTTTTGTTGTCTTATTTAATTTTTTACACAAGCTGTGAAAACAATTCTGCACTTTAATCCTGAACATGAACATTTAGACTCTGAGGAGGCGACTGTTTTTCCCCCCTTTTGTCACAGCTAAAAATAAAATTTGCTTCTAAAACAAACTGAAAGTGTTTGTTCATTAATGACGACGTCTTTCTCACTACTGCATGTCAGTGACAAGAAGAGCCACAGAAACGCTACAGTTTTATCACTATTCTTCAATATTTGTACAAAGCACACACACGTACGACAGCTCTAATGATATGTGCAAAATCTGCTTCTCTCACTAGAAGAGCTGCTTTATCAGCAGAGAAAATGTGTGGGTTGCATTAAAGTGGTAAAAAAAAAATGGTGCTTGCATTGGAAAAGAAAAGGTGAATTCATTAGACATGTTAACACATTGACCACTGGATGTCACTCTCTATCTCTGCAGGTCATTTCTATGGTGAGATTGAAAGGGTAAGAATCTCCTGTATAATCAAAACACTACATACAGCAGCTCATCTCTCAACCTTGTGGACAATATGTATATACGCTAATGTCACTCATTCTACTACTACAAATACTGCATCATACCCGTAGTGGAAAAAGTATTTCAATCCTTTATTCAATTAAAAGGCATAAGACCAAAATTTTAAAATACTCAAAATGTACAGCAGTTTTATCAGCTAAATGAACTTAAAGTTTTAAATATAAAATACTTAAAACGCCCAAAAATGTATCATATTATAAACCTATTGTGTGTTTTGTATGTAAAATCGTGATTTCAAAATAAAGTAGTGAACTGTTGTAAAATGAAGTACCTCAAGAATGTGGTACAATCTTGTATTCGAGTAAGTGCAATACTTACATTCAGTACGTGCTTATTATAAGATTTGCATATTTTCTTTTATATATTTTGTACATGTCAACTTTTTATTATTTCTATTTCTTTAATTACCTTGGTTTGCAAAGTAAGCTACTGTAACAACTATTTCTCCTGGGGATCAATATTTTTATTTTGTATTTCTGATTCTGACTTGAGTAAATGTGTGTTCCATTGCACTACTGACTTTACTGCTAGTATTAATAGTATTAGCCTACTAATCATTTTAAAAACATGTATAGGGGATAATATTTTAGCATATCAGGTTACCTGCCACATTTTGAAAAGTTTCAATCTGGTTTCAGGAAGTACCACAGCACTGAGACTGCCCTGCTTAAAGTCACCAATGACCTTTTAATGTCTGCTGATGAAGGCATGTGCTCAGTCCTCGTACTCCTGGACCTTAGCGCTGCTTTTGTCACCATTGATCACAACATCATGTTAGACAGACTGAGGCACTGGGTGGGGATCTCTGGTACTGTTTTCATCCTACCTGTCTTGTTTTGCGTGTCTGTAAACAACTATGTCTCTTCGTTCTGTCCAGTTAAATATGGTGTGCCTCAGGGGTCGGTCTTAGGACCCATTTTGTTTTCCTTTTATCTGCTTCCCCTTGGACATATTATCCATAAACATGGCATTTCTTTTCATATTTATGCTGATGACACAAATGTACTTGCCCGTCAGATCCACAGACCCTAGAATGCTGAGTTCCCTTAACAACTGCCTTTGTGAAGTTAAAAAATGGATGTCAAATAATTTCCTCCAGCTGAACTCAGACAAAACAGAAATCCTGGTCATTGGGTCCCAGCAGATGGCAAAACAAATACTGCCATCTGCTGGTTCCCTAGTAAATCACATTAAGCCTGTTGCAAAGAACCTTGGTTAGTTTGATAGTAATTTAAATTTCGAGCAGCACACCACAAAGCTTGTTCAATCATGTTTTTATCAACTTAGAAATATAGCAAAAATTCGATCTATGTTAACTTTTAAGGACACCGAGACCATTTTACATGCCTTCATCCCATCACGCCTGGATTATTGCAACAGCCTTTTCACCTGTTTAACCCAAAAATCTATTGATCGACTCCAGACTGTCCAGAACTCAGCTGCCAGGCTTTTAACCAGAACAAAAAAATATGACCACATTACTCCTATTTTAGCTTCATTACACTGGCTCCCAGTATGTTTTAGAATTGACTTTAAAATTTTATTGATCACTTTTAAAGCTCTTCATGGCCTCTCGCCTTGTTATATTTCTGAACTTTTAGTCCCATACACACCAGCACGTACCTTGAGATCCTCGGGCAGAGGTCTATTGTCTGTTCCAG
>NC_060166.1:21685686-21706365 GCF_021292245.1 Micropterus dolomieu | reverse complement strand
CGTGGCATTTAAACGATGCCCAATTGGCACTAAGGGGCCTAAAGTGTGCCAAGAAAACATCCCCCACCCCATTACACCACCACCACCAGCCTGCACAGTGGTAACAAGGCATGATGGATCCATGTTCTCATTCTGTTTACGCCAAATTCTGACTCTACCATCTGAATGTCTCAACAGAAATCGAGACTCATCAGACCAGGCAACATTTTTCCAGTCTTCAACTGTCCAATTTTGGTGAGCTCTTGCAAATTGTAGCCTCTTTTTCCTATTTGTAGTGGAGATGAGTGGTACCCGGTGGGGTCTTCTGCTGTTGTAGCCCATCCGCCTCAAGGTTGTGCGTGTTGTGGCTTCACAAATGCTTTGCTGCATACCTCGGTTGTAACGAGTGGTTATTTCAGTCAAAGTTGCTCTTCTATCAGCTTGAATCAGTCGGCCCATTCTCCTCTGACCTCTAGCATCAACAATCTTCACATGTATGTCTTATAATTGTAGAGTTGCTACAGAAAATCTGAGATCTTTGGTCCCCTCTCCTTGTATGCATACAAACCTTTCTGGAATATCAACATGAAGATGCCTGTTGAACCTAATAGTCTTTGTCTCACTCTTAAATTGCTAGCATTAAAATGGCTTGTTGAATTGCCCTATTTGGTCCTCTGCTGACATTCTGACTTCCTATGCTCACCGCTTCCTTCCTGTCCCTGCATGGTCTGCTCACCAGACCCTTGAACTAATTGGCTCGTGTCTTCATCTTTGCAGATGTCCCACGTCAGCCTGAGCTAGCCTTATAACCTCCAGCCTCAGCACTCTGCAGAACTTTTGGTCAGAGAGCGACCTTAGACATTCCTCCAAAGCCTCATAGATGTGGCCGCTGCCAAGCCCCTATAAATAATCTCAGCCCAGTTCCCATGGCCCCCACCGAGGACCCGGCACTCAGCTAGCAATGCATGAAATGCTATGGCGACCCTGTTCTACCAACCCAAAGATGATTAGCTTTCTGGTAGGAAGTGGGGCAGGTGTTTAGGTCGTGGCAGCAGTTATTAAAGCTGTCTGATCTCCATGATTAAAGGGAATAAAGGATTCTTTCTGCATACAGATCATTTTGTGCCCCAGCTGTTCTTTGTTTGAGAGACTTGCATTGTCCATCTAAGGACTGCATGTCCTCTCCAGTGCTGACAATGATGTGGCTGTGGAGCTGACAGCACAGTTTTTCATCACACTTAAATTTACATCTCTAGTGTGGCTGTTTTCATTTATTTGGCATACTCTGGTTCCATCTTCATATTGCGCAATTAGAGTATTTGCAGCATCCATTCCTAACCTCTAACGCCCGTGGGACAACTCTCAAATTCCTCCAGCTTTTCAATCTGTGGTTTGGAGTGCAGTCATGTCTAATCCTTCTGGGATCAGCCTATTCAAAGTGTGCCTTTAGTTTAGCTTGTGTGTGTCTAGTTCATGTAGTCAAAATTCACCCTAACGCATTCAAGATTAGCTAACATATTAGCACAAATGCTAGCATTTTTCATTTCATCATTTGATCTTTTATTATTCTTTATCGCGTACATTTGTGGTAAGACATTGAAGAAGTAACACATTGTTTTCATTGCAGCTAAAGGAAAAAGCTTTATAAAACGTCAGAAGTAAACAACCATGTTTTTTTCTGTTCCACCAGCAGCAGCCCAAGTAGCTCAAGACATGATGCATGTCTAATAGAGGACAGAGACGTTTTCTCCAAATTTACTGTCATGCTGTTTTTTGCAGTTAACGCTATTTCTGACATGTAAAAGCTGCAGTGTCATGAAGCAGATATAGTCCTACTGTCTGTAAGTGTTGTCGAAAGGTCTAAATGTCTAACTCTGAACTGCAGTAGGCTATACCTTGTGAAGTTTTATCTTGCTGCCACTTTCCATGTTTAGTATGTTGCAGTGAACGCTCATACAGCACAGGCAGTATATTAACCAGACTGATGTTCGTTAGAATGGACAGTAGCCTGGGCCGAGAGCCAAGATGCCTTGATCTAATCTTTGCCTGGGGGCAAAGAGTTTACTCTAACATCAGCGCTCTGAAGACACAGCTACACATCAGGCAGATAACTAATTAAGAAAGTGGTAAAAATGTTGCTATTAGAACAGCGACATACAAATGCTCACAGGAAAACCATCTGACTTTAGTGAAATGTCATATGATATCTGCAGAAAAGTAGAAAGCTGTGTTTTCTTACCCGAGTGAAGAAGTGAGAGTATCAAAAAAGATTGTGAATGATTTTTAATGTAGTGTAGGAATTTATTTCTAAGTAAACATTATGTGCAAGCCTCACATAACGTTTTTCAGGTCACATTTGGAGCCCCCAAGGCAGTCATTTATATATTTTTTCAAGTGCCAGCTAATATAATTATTCAACATCATACCCAACACGTGTTAACCCATCAGCAGTTGCAGATCACTGACATTGCCTTCAGCCTTTAAGTTATTTTTGTTGCCTAAGATTTAAATATTACACGAGTTTGACATCTTCTTTTGGTAGCAATGGGTGCTGAAGTTTGCGGATGTGCTAATGCATAGTGATGACAGTTCTGCGTGTCCAGAACCAGCATGGTCCTCAGCTGCAGCACCCTCCGCTCCCCTTATGAAAACACTCTCAGATGCTCACTGTGCTGCAGGACAGTGAGAGGAAATGCCAGGCCAAGTCAAAAGGAAGAGCAGGAGAGATGGAGGAGATCTTCTTCATGACGGGGGGGGGGGGGGGGGGGAGTCACTCTGCCAGTGGAAATGAGGCCCTTATCTTCAGGATCTGGAGTTTGAATATAAAAAGAGCATGCACATTGGAAAACTGGGTATAATGTGGAGGAAAAGGGAAGATGCTGAAGGGTTTGTAGATCACCCTAAACAACTATATGGCATGAAAGTTGACAGACTATAAAAACCGAAATGAACAGGTAAGAGAGTGATGCAGTCAGGGACACCGTCTTACCGTGTTCTACCACAATTTGGCAATAAAGCAGTCTTAACTGGAAATTCTGGACTATTTTGTGACTGGACTCATCACTTCAGTAGTGGTGGTGATTTCCTGAACCCAAGTATTGTGAGAAGCCACCGTCAGCTCATCTCTTTTTTTCATACTGGATCTCATTTTGCTTAAGAAGTAGTTCCACAGACCCACTGGTATAGAAAATACATACAAAACCAGTTTGATAGCTCAACCAACTGTATTGTTCCACACCATCGGCAACAACCAGCAGGCACACACACACAGACAAAACAGATACTTATACAGATCGCGGTATCAGATTTAAGCACTCGTGTAAGTCAGTAAAGCATGGAATGCGTTAGCATGCTCTGACATGACGATAGATGGAGGTAGGAGGCTGGGAGTTTAAGACATAACCACAGTGTTTAGAGAATGGCACTGTAAGAGAGGAAATCAATCGGTAAGTTATTTAATCAGTTGTGGCCATTGGCTTGAGTGGCGAATCGGCTGTTCCCTTAACATCACAGGACCTCATGGCCAAGATAAGCAGGAGACCCTAACTGCAGCAGATAGATAGGCACTACACAAGCAAACACACGCAGAGCTGCTGCTCACCCAGTGTGAGTTAACAGTGTCAGACATGTAATAGAGGTAGGCAGAGACCAGGTGCACCTTTATTGACCATCGGTACAGTGTGTGACTTTTCCTTCCTCTACATATTACACCGGACTCAGAGCCGTGTGTATGTGTATGTATATGTGTGTGTGTGTGTGTGAGAGAGCACATGTGTGTGACCTAATCCGTATCACTCCACAGCCAGCCCTTTTGAAACCAGACACTGAAATAACCAAGCACTGGCACGCCACCGTTCAGTAAATATTTACTTTTTTACCTTTTTTGATAGTCTCTGGAAGTCAAAATTGACTGCTGTTTTCAGGAAACAGATTTAGTGTATTTGCTGCTGCAGATGATTTAGGATTGTAGATGATTGTCCTGTGAATTTAGTGTTTTGTACAAACAAGTAACTGATAAAATCCAAATGATACTGAGAATCAGTTGTGATCTGATCTGCTCCTTTTGCATAGTGATGTTACTACATGCTCTAAAATGTCTTTCATCTTTTTTGGCACGTCAGTCTGTTTTCTTTTTAAAACATCTGCACAGCTATGCTCGAAATCTCACAGATTTTTCGATTGAGACTTTTTCCGTTTTGAAAATTTTGCTGGAAAGAAATACAAGCTATTTAAGACAGTCCCATTTAAGCATGTGTCAACTACTTCTACTTATACAACTACTGTATATGGCCAGTATTGATGAGAATCATTGTATGTTTGGATAATCTCATGGCATGTTTGGGTACTAGTCTGGGCATTGATTGGTTTCATGTTGCTCTGTGACATTACAACGGTGATCACAGTGCTTTTTTTTGAGTCAAGAGACTGTAAGGGAGTCTCACTGCCTCTTCTGTAGCGTGGTAAATGCTTTGAAATATGAAGTGTTTTGGGAATCAGCGACTGAAAACGGTAGTGTTGAGTGTGCTGGGATTTGGGTCGGAAGTGTCAGAAGTGTGCTTCTGCGAGAACTTGGATCATACAAACTGGGTGAGAGCCACAACATGTGCGTCTCATTGAAGGATCAAAGAGGAGACATGTGGCTCCTGCCTCCTTCGACCCCTAGAGCCTGCTCCCCTTTTCCCCCTTCACCTCTCTCCCCTTTTATGTGCTCCCCTATTTTTTTCCCCTCCTCCTTGTCTTTTGGTGTGCGAAGGAGCTCCCCCATCTGTCTAAAATAGTCAATCTCACTTACAGGATTCATTCCCTCTGGCTTTCAGGCTTTCTCTCCTCAACCTCCACATAAACACACTCACATATCTGTGGCATGTTGACCTGCCTATTATCCAGGAGCTCAAACCACAGCATCCCTCTACAGTTTACCCATCTCTCTCTATATGTGTCTCCACCCTCACTGCCAAGGAGCACGTTTATGAACTTAAAATAAATACTTAGAAATAGGTATGCGCGTTTTTAAAATTTTTATTTTCCAGGAAAGAGCTGCTTTAAGATCTTCATAGCAGTGTGATAATATTTTACAGTAACACCCATTAGGTATTATCAGAATTATACTGAAAGTCACAATGCTTAAAGACAATCTGTCTGAAGAGTAATGTTAGTTTGACTTTTTTTCTGTCACAAACCTCCCATGATCACGATTCTGTCCTTGTATCTGTTTATTTATTTGTTCTGTTGGACCTGTCTTAAATTAGGGACCCTTAATTACTGCTTTCAATGGTGGGTGCACAGGAAATGCCAGCTAATTAAGTGTGTGCTGTGTTAAAAACACTTAAATACAACTACACGATGTTTTTACGAGAGCTGCTTAAAAGATTAATCAACTGTTTCCAATTAAATCACAAGTCACAAAGACTTCTTACATCCTTTATACCTGTTCTGCTATTTATATTTCTTAATTTAGGGGCACTAACAATAAATCTATAATGATATTGCTTGAGATTTAACCAAAATTACTAAAATACAGTGTTCAAAAACCTCTGACTGGCAGGAAACCACATACTCATTTGCTGTTGCTCTGGGTGAGGTGGTTTTAATTACAGGTGTCTATCTTATAGTGTGTGTGTGTGTGTTTGTATGTGTGTGTGTGCGCGCGTGCGTGCACATGTGATCTTCAAAGGTTAAGAGGACACAGAGCGTGGATGCCCATTACTGACTGCTTTATGGAGCTGGCCTTAGTGTTTAAGCACCATAAGCAGCTAATGATTTCCTTATTTTTACCGTTTTCCTTTTTTTTCTCTTTTTAGACTCTTGGTCATTGAAAGACCAGAAAAACATCCGGTATTTTTTGTAGACTAACAGGTTGCCACGGGCAACTCTTTTATGGGGTGATACACATTGGTAGTGCTCATTCAGGCCTTTCTCTGAGTATCCTTAGTATTTGTTTTTACAGGGTTTTTTTAATGAAGTATTTTGACAAAGACACAGGAAAGAAGGTTTTTACAGCAGGTGGATCCCAGTTGTCATAGCTTTCTATAAAATGTCTGCACAAAAGAATGGGGTCACACTCACCTCTGGGGATATTTTTAAGAATCATTTGTGTAAAAAAAGAGACACTGAAGGCCGGGGAGAGAGAGACAAAAACATTTTATTTGTCTTAAAATAACTATTACGTAAGAATATGTTGTTGAGGGTTACCTCATTACAGTGTTTCCAGCTAAATTGATCATATCAATTTCCTATAAAATCTTGAGCACTCCAAGGTCAAAATAATGTTTCCCTGTGGAAGTGAACTGCAGCTACAGCCAAGCTCCCAAATTGCTCACATACTGTCGACTACTGTGCATGCGCACCTGTTGGACTTGACCCAGGTTCGACTTCGTCCAGCTGTAAGCAAATCTAACTCATTGTCAACGGCTCACTGAACAAAGTCCTTAAGTGACCTCATTAGTCTGTAAATTAGTGCAGATTCATACAGAAAGGCTGTTGTGTTATTGCTGTGGTCTCTGTCTCATTATCACGGGTTCCTTCCTGCAGGGGTAACTTTAAAAACCTATGCTGAATTAGAAGATAGAGATTATATCTATGTGTGTATGTGCACATGTACTCCTTCAAAAGAGTTTCTTTAACCAGAAGATAAGTTGACCTGGAACTGTCTCTTTGCTTGAGATGCCACAACAGAAACCAAACTCGCTTCTTGCTGGCAGAGAAGCTGGGGGAGATTGGCACACTTTAGCTTCTGATTAGCTATTGAACAGATAGTGGATAATTTTTCAACTACTGGAAGTCCCTTCCCTGCTTCACTGATGCAGTGTCAGCTTTTTGGTTCCCCTGCAACGGGCTAGTAAACTAAAAATACCTGGAAAGAATGATTTATACTTACTGGCCCGATTATTATTATTATATTATTATAGTTTGTTGTGCCAGCCTTTTGTATTGATTTTGTATTGATGTTTATCACCGAAGGTTGCTGAGTAAGTTGTCTTGGTTTCACTTCCATCCACAGTTAAAGTCATGTAAAAAAAACTTAACAGAATTTAAAGAGTTTGAAAGACCCCTCCTATAGTGTCCCACCACAGAGCTGACCACTGGGCAGTAATTTACACCCTCAGTGTCCCTGCCCTTCCACTCCACCTGTTAAACACTGCCACAGCAGACTGCCAGTCGCCCTCGTGTGCCGCCTGTTTGTGATATTTATGATTGTGAGGAATGTGACATATTTTAGGAGCACCCTGAGGGAGGTGGAATGACCTTTGACAATATGTTGGATCAAATTACAAAATAGGGACATTTATAAATTGGTGTTTAAAATG
This sequence comes from Micropterus dolomieu, assembly GCF_021292245.1. Lineage (NCBI taxonomy): Eukaryota > Metazoa > Chordata > Actinopteri > Centrarchiformes > Centrarchidae > Micropterus > Micropterus dolomieu. Next base: position 21,699,079 of record NC_060166.1, on the reverse strand, counting down.
TGACCTGGTAACCGGCCACAGTGTAACTTCTCATTTAAGCAGTTAAAATGGGTTCTTGATATTGTAACTGTTTATGACATAAGTGTATATTTCAGGCATTGTCAAAGTTGAGGTTATTCTTCTTGTCATTATGATTGTAAGACAACAGGGAGAAACTTCGTAGGTGGACAGAAAGATGTAGCTATGAGACCATGTTTATCTTGAATGACACTTGTGGCCATCTCCACTCAGCCACTTTCGTTGTGACGTTGTTTTCAGTGGGAAAACTACAGCTCGAGTGGTCCGGGAATAAGATATTGTGGCACTGCATAACATCCCAAGACAATGAATGCCAATCCCCCGATGCTTTAAAGAAAGCAAACCTCCCACAAACATATCAGTAGGAATTCCTGTGTGACAAGAAGAAGCTTGAATGGTTCATTTCTGTCACCATAAAACACAGAGCGGCGTAGTTAATAGCATGACAGGAGTTTGGCTCGTCTAAAAGTGTATCTCACAAGCTGTTAATCTCTTGCTGGATTTAGGCGAGTTTTCTACTGATTTACAGCTAGCTCTTGTTAGTGTTGGAGCTGTAGGACACCAATATTCTCTAAATACTTTCTGTTTTTCAGAGTTTGTGGAGACAAAAGCCCAGTTTTCCCACTCTGAATGAGTAGTCTGGTTATAACATAGCAGTGTTTCTCTCGCATTGCTGCCCAGATTCCCTGGGACTCGTGCCAAAAGGGGTGCCCCCTTCTCTGCGGTGTTAGCAGCATTATGCTTTTCATGTTGCAAGCATACCATTCTGCTTAAAAAGACACAGGTTTCATCTCAGTGCAGTTGCAGATGTTGATCTTTTAGGAAGTGCATGGTATGCGTTTACTGAAATTTAAGATATTTGCCATGTTTGTACTTTATTTTAGCTGCATTAACTTTGGAAAGTGACTAACTTGATTGAGTTGAGAAGGCGACTCAGGAGGTTTGTTTTTCTATCTAATCAACAGCCCGGTCCATCGAGAGCCAGACTAAAGCGGGGCCTGGCGTGCAAGCTCAGGCTGCTGACTTAGGAGTCTTGCGCTTGCTGGTGTCTGGGCTATTAATAGAGCTAGCCTGAGAATTTAGACTAAGGTCAGCAATCAGATTCCTGCTCCCAACTACAAGAAGGGAACAAGAAGGAAAAATCACTCCCAGAAATTATGCATTTTTCACATTTCTATTCATGTATGTCAACTTCCACTCATGCAGGATGTCTCTACTGTGAGATAGGGGGATCCACTCCTGCTGCTGCTTCAGAAAGTGCCAACTGATGTGTCCTGCTGCCTACATTAAGAGTTTAATATGATTCACACAGTGGACAGTACTTTTACCCATGGGATGTGTCCTCAGCATCTTAACTGTTTTTTTAAAAAACATTTTTATGCTCTGACTGTGCTTTACTGTAGCTAGTACAGAGGCTTCACTATGAGTGGACATACACAGAAAATGTCCTCCTTAATTGCTTTAGCATGAGTTCATGTTCAAGAAATAAGGTAATGAAAAGCGACAGATGTCTATATTTTGGTTCTGCGTGATGTGGGTGCAGTCCATTAGCTCTGTCAGCCTGTCAGTGAGATAATGGATTTACAGTAGTGGCTTAGGTGAGTGCGTCTGTGTTTATGGTAAATTAACTACCACCATTAGTGCTAGTCACTAATTAAGTGACTAGCACTTCCTACTAAACAAAAAATGTTGGTTCAGCCCTGCCTGCACCAGTGCTGTCAGATATCATTCCCACAAGTCAGCATTTGGCCTGATCTACAGAACTGTACATTTTGGAGCTTCATGTTTGCTCCTCTGTTCATTTTTGTAAGCTGATGCAAAGCTTTATACTATCTTTCCTGTCATTATATTTGTGTGTCTTTGCCTCAGACTAGACATTTGAAATTCATATCAATGCCGGCTCCATGAAGCACTTAGTAAATAATGCACATTTGATTAGGCTATTTATTTGTATTTTTATTATATGCAGCAAGTTTTTAGTTTTTATCAAATTTATATTACATTATATGCAGTTATTACATTTTCTACATTGTGTAAAAAGGCTGTGAACATTTACCTATTGAAAAATACATCTGGTAAATGTCCAATCCCTTCAATAATGGATAGCTTTGCCTTAATATTCCACTGGCCACTTGTGACATTAGTGGTTTGATGGCATTTCATTTATTTCTCCTCTAAAATAGCTGTGGTTTTCTTCTTGACATTACAGATGTGGCTGACTGGATTGTTGTTATTAAGCAAAGCACAGCTGCTGGCTAGACGATGGCAGCTTTTATCGGCAATCTGTCCGCTCACATAGATAGATAAATAGACACACAAACGTCAGAGAACGTAAACACATCTGGAGTTTACAGCTTAACACACTATCACACACTAATTTAAACAAAAATCAACACAGGGCCGCTTATTCCTCAACCACAGATGGTCTGCATGAACTCAATATAGCCCCCCACCAGATTAATGTCACCGACTGTCCACCCAGTCTGTACATCATGACCCCCACACAAATTACAATCCACTTGAAATCTACTCAGTCGAATGGTTAAAAAGTGCACGGGTGTCAGTTTGACAATAGTTCGCCATCTTTGACACCATTATCTGTGTGTGACTGTACTTCTGTTCATTCTTGGGCTTCGGTTGCTTTGTGTAACATAAATCTGCTCTTTTTGTTTTTTTGGAGATCATAATATGAACATCTGGTGGAATGACTTTTTGAGTGCCACAGTAAGTGCTTCTGCAATGGATGCAGTAACAGAAAGCTTTTTAAAGTGCTGGAAGCCTTTTGCTATGCACAGTTAACCCATTTTTATGGTTATCATAGCCATATTTAACTTTTTTCTAATTGTGCAGAGTTGAATGAAATAGAGGAATGTGATCTTTATGACTGTACTTCATAGGCAGGCTGATCATTTTTGTCCTTTTGGGGTCATGCCTGCGAGAGAACGAAGCAAAAGACAGAAAAAAACAACCCTCGTGGATAGTTATGAGATGTTATTCTGGTTCTGGGCCTCTGATCTCTGGATCTCTGTGCATCAGTCTCTGCATTGCTCAAAGCTTTTTCACTGCTATATTCCTGCCACTGTTGTAAATTCCTCCGAACTTGCCCTTCACCCGCTTCCTTCTCTTCGCATCACTGTCACGTTGTGTCATGGTGGCTCAGTCCCTGCTGTTCCCAGCAGCCAATGGAGACCCCAAGGCTGTTTAAAACAGTGGAGTTCATCGCTCTGCTCAGCTTGACTTACAGAACAGATTGTTTCTGACTGACGCTCCTTTTAAAGAGGCTTCTTACAGTCCCAGATGAGTTGAAAATATGTCTCCTGGAGATACTCTGTATCATTTATCATTGTCTATATGCCAGCTGAAATGTCACTTGTCAACCAGGTAAAAATATTTCATCGTTATAGGAAGAAATTGATTTTAATGTCAACACTCTGCACATTCACCATTTACCATCCATACTGACAAATTTCCTACCTTTACTACACTTAATACTGGATGTGCTCGACCATACACAGGACCTGTCTGATGTGCTATGACTCACTTTAAGAAAGAGGGCAACTTTAAGACTGTTTTCTGCTTTTGACTGTTTCTACAGAGACATGGCATAGACGGTTATTAACTTACCGTTGGCAGGCAGGAGGCATATATATATATAAAAAAAAAAGACTGTCTGACATTTATTGCTCAAGTGTTTTCACATCTGCAAAATTCCCAGTATAACACAGCCTCTTAGTAAATTTACCTCAGGTCAAATCAAAATGTTGATGTTGAAACACAGTATTTCCAAATTAAAAGTTGGCAACTTTAATGGGCTGTCTCGTTGAGCAACTACTTAAACTTTAATCTTTGTTTTAGCAAAGTACTGACAGAAATTAACTCTATATTTATCATGAGAAGCTTATAATTTAATTCCATTAGTCGCCCTGGGTTCTGGGTTTGAACATCACTCTGTGTGAGACCCTGCAGGATGCCAGGTGTCTCACTGAGTCTGTGCCATTTCCTTTTTGACGCTCTTTTGACACCTCGTTCACTTGAGGTGTGAGTGCCGGTGACGCTTACCATGTGCTATACATAATGTCACACTCCTTCATCTGGAGTCAAGCATCATGCACCTCCCTCCAGAAATCTGCAGAACTGCTCTTCTCGTAACTCACTGTGCACTTGTACCTCTTTTCCTTTGGTTCATAGGTAAATGAACAGTAAAGCTCAGTGAAAATAGTGACGGTGAATATTTTAGCACAGCCGTAAACGTATTTGGCAAGCGCCAAAAAAAAAGGTTCTAACCCACTCATCACTTTGTTTTACCTACAAGTTGAGTGACAAATTTGAACTTAAACGCACAGAAGTGCTAACTTTAACACCATCAAAGGTTGTCAAACTCACCCTTAGCTACTGCTCTGTTCATGTGTAAGCGAGGGAGTAGGCTATGCAGAGCCTAAATAAATATTATCATGCCCCACTGAATGTACCCAAACACACTCTAGCCAGGGCAGGAGTTACCTAAACAAACCAGAGGTGACAGCCCTCTCCACAGCTTTTAAACCACAGCAGTTAAGTTCAACTTGCCACCACGGCAAACTTTATTATTTGTTTTCAATAAACCATAAAAATGTGTACTGTGGTTCTGAGACCAGTTTCTTGATCAATTAGAAAATAAATTTTGGGTTTAAATTGTGTTTATAAGTCTCATAAAATTAGGAAAAGTCGTGAAATATCAAGGTGATAACAAAATGTATGTTTTCTGAGTTGTAAAAGAGGGCCCAGGGTTTCCAGGACCAACAAACACAACATTAGGGTTTATCCCAAACAATTACATGTAAGAACATGTTTTCTGTTGCCTTCTGTTTGTTTGTTTTTTGATACTTTAATATTAAGATCATTAGAGTCCAGTTTGTTTGATATCCCAGCTGCCACCTGTTTTCTTCCTGAGGTCTGTCACTACGTCTGATCTACTACACAGAGCTTTTCCTTCCCTCTTCTGTCTCTCTCTCTCAAGCAAGTCTTTTCCACTATCACTGCTCCTTTGCAGTAGCAACAGACAGGCAAGCCTGGGATGCAGCATGTGTCTGTATGCAGCACTACGTTATTAATGTCTGGCTGTAACACTGTGTAGCTCAGCTGGAGCTGGAGGCACAAAAAGGTTTGTCCGTACAGACCTGGAGTAGCTTGCGGTCGGTCGCTGTCCTCTACTGGGTCGTGTTTGTGTGTATCTCTGCAGAATGGTAAGTGTAGCGCGTCATCTGCATTGTGATGAGAAGTGAGATAAGCTCGGCTACAAGGCACAAGCCTTCTGTCACAAACAACCTCTCCTGGTTTATAATGTGAAGAGGCTGACACACCGGTCATGTTTTCATCAGTCTGCCTTTTGTTTTTGACAATGATATTGACAGTCTCATGCTCTGACCAATTATTAATCCTTGTTTCTCCCAGCCAGCTGTCCTCCAAACCAGTCAGGGGTCTTTAATGTGCAACTGTTCTTTTTGTAATGTGCAAATGACTGTCTGTCTGTCTTTATCAACCCTACCTGCAATATGCATGTCTTGAGATTGATATTTTCTTAGTGGTAGTGATACTGAGGTCAAAACGATGTAGAGTAGTGAGTGCTTGGTCTTTCTCATCTGTATGGGACTGCTCCTGGCATGCAGATGTTCATATAGTTTTATTCCAGCTGTACATTATATAAGGCGCCCGTAAAGCAGAGAAGTTAATCAAATATGTCGCACAGGAGTGTGAATCCCGCATGAAGGGGTTGCATGGTGATGGCACAGTATTTAGCGCAACGTATGTTTGAACTAAAGTCACTGGCATCGCAGATGAGTCAGTTGGCATGGCATCCCATTTGTGGGTGTGGTATACTTGTGTTGGTGTTTCCAAGCTTTTTTTTATGTTTTGTGGCTCTTGGTGTGTTTGGACATCAAGATTAGAGAAACGGATTACATCCGGGAGGAGGAGAACAGATGGAAAGAGAAGGAGGAAGGGAACAATTATGTGTATTTCGTGTTGGAGCCCTGGCCAGTCAGGCACCACCCCAGACGTCACCAACGCCATCTGTTGAGGGTACAAGTCACAGGCTTATGCATATCTTTTAACCATTTACTATTAATTCTGTGTTTGTCATGTCAAAGAGTGATCTAAATGTAAATGGCAACTTTTTTTAACACAATAATCAGGCTGACCTGGCATAAGAACAGACCCACTGCTTAGCTACATATGTATGACTGTTGAGGCCACATTGTGGGAAATCAGGCTCAAGTTGGCTCATTCACAGGTGAAGCCCAGATGTAAGAGACATGTTCCTCAAGCCTTTATAACAGCCTTTATCCCCAATGTGTGTGGAAAGACTTTTGAACTGCTAACCTGGTAATTTTGCTAACAGCTTCATAATCCTGAGCACACACGGATTCCTTCAGGTGGTGTCTGGAGTGTCAATCACAGGTTCTAGTAGGCTCAATTTGGGGGCTGCCACTTGTCAATCAATGATGCTGTTAGGAGCATAACAATCTGTTGATGTTCAAAATAAACAGAGCGATCACCAGTGAGATGATCCCAGGCGGCCCAGGAGGGTTGGCAGGGAAACCAAAGCAGCTTTGCATTTGACAAATATTGGATCCAGATGAAACATCACAATCTTGTTTATTTGGGGTAGAAATGTTAACCTGTTGCATATTTATCTCTTTAGTCACCCCAAACCTTATTTATGGAAGTCTGCTGACCAAAACGTCTCTATGTAGGAGATTTCTAAAATGGTACAGAGGAATATTCCCTCGCACACACAGGTATTTAAGAATTTAAAACTTTCTAATGTTTGACTTGTTCTAATTTGAAGTTAAACTTTTTGTTGTGTGGTGTCGGTGAGAATGGTTGTGTAATGGCTGTTCTAAGAGTGTGTGTGTGTGTGTTACATTCTGCTCAAATATACATTAATGTTTAACACACAACAGAATATGTAACATTATGTAACATGTTACGTTTTTTGTCAGTATATTACCTGAGAAACATCTGGTACCAGACATGTAAAGTACAGTAATCTGACATTGTAAATTCTTCCCCCCAGAATTGAATTTTACAGCTGGTCCAACAATTAATTTGTGACACCTTTGACTGAAAGGTCAAAGGTCACTATGACCTCAAAATGGCCTTGACAGTCACTTTTTTGGCCCTGATTCAAGAGTTGATAAATAAACAACAACTAGCACAGTAAGGGCTTTCCTCCATCTTGTCCATTCCGCAGACAGACAGACATGGACGTAAATTGCAACAGGTTTGCGGAGAAAGACAACCGCGGGGCGGTAATTCTAGATAAGCCTACCGTCTCCCATCTTTCAGAAGATAGAATTACATACAGATTACATTACCACCATGCAACTGACCTGTGATCCTTACATGTTGATGTTTCATTTCCAAAGACTACTCTCTTTCCTACTGATCTCTGAGATTATCAGAGATCTTGTTGTTTAGCTAAATCCAACTAGATTTGAACAGAAAAATGTCATTCCAGGTCTATCTTGTAGTATGTTGCATTTAAAAACAGTGGCTGTCCACACTAAGCTCAATTGACACTTGTTAATCAAACACTTGTGTTAATGGAATGGCCTGCGGCATTGAAGGACACAGTATAAGTTTATTGTTTTATCTAAAGACACTGTGCAGTTTCTCATCTACACATGAGAAATCTTAAACCTGCATGTATAAAGCTCTTTACAATTTGCTTAATTCACACACATTGATGGCAGCGAGCTAAAGTGCAAGACACTGGCCTAACCATCGGGAGCAACTTGGGGTTCAATGTCTTGCTCAAGGACACTTTGCCATGCGGACAGTAGAAGTTGGGCATTGAACCACCACTACTGTGATTAGCGGACAGTCTTCCTGTTGTCACCTTACTTTACAGGTTACATAGATACTGCGAAACAACAAAACAAAAGTGCGCGCATAGCTGCTGGTTTGGGTTCCACATTAAATCCTGCTTAAACTGTTACATGGCTCTAAGATTCATTTGGGGTAAAATTCTGTCAACAAAAGAACATGTTTCCTTTTTAAGACATTCAACAAAGCTTTGGGAGGTCAAGCCAAAGTCGGACCGATAATGTTAGTGTAGTGGTAAAGCTGCAAGTTGTTAAACTTCACAGATTATCTCCCAGGCATGTGTTTTGCCTGTAGTGCAAACTTACTCTTTATTCAAACTTTTTTTATGCATATTTCACATGATGTAATGAACAGTCAACCTCCAGCATTGCCTGCCCTGGGGACTCCCGACTCCGGTTTCTTAATCTACTGTTGCAAAAGTAATGAATCTCAGAATAGTTTAGCTACTTTGTGGTTGTTTCCCCTAGATTGGCACCTTTGGCAAGACAGGAAACCCAGTCCAGACGCTGATGTAATTTCTCTTATTGAATCGGTTCAAGACACAATGCCAGCACTGTTTCAGCATATCTTTGGCTCAGACTTCACCCTCTTCAGTAGCATTGTGATAAGGCCCAGCAGGAGCCAACAATCACACAAGGTGGTTTTGTGTTCATGTAATGTGGGAGCCTGGAATTCAGTGCAGAAGCGAGGCCACACAGCAACCCACTGACTTCCTTTGACCAGGGCAAACAGAGTTCACCTAGCAGATGCCGATTTTGTTTGGTCTGCTGTCGCCTTTTGTCTCACAGGTGTTGTAGGGTTTTCTCCGCTCTGTTTGGGTACCAGTTTAAGTACATTTTAATGCCACCTTTCTAGACTGGATCCAAGTCGTGCAGTTTGTTCTGTGGGCTCTTTGTGATTCAGCAGCAGTTTGTTCAGCTATCTGGAATTCAGTGGAAATCAATAGACAATAATAATTCCTGGTTCTTGTTTTGAATAATGGCTCAGACTAAACCGTACAATTCGTTAAAATGTCCATGTCTCTGCCAAAAGTGGTGGAACAAAATTCAACACCGGAATTCAAGGGAAACCAGACCCTTTGTTGTGGCTGCTGCAGTGTAATTTCAGCACCTTGTGTGTGAGTGCATGCGTGAAGCTGATTTCGATAAGCCCTAAATCTGCTTGATGTTTTAAACATTTCTTTCTTAATTTACCCAGGTCAGCTTATACCAGCTGTACTTCTGCTAATGATGCAGTTCAGACTTCTCAAACTGAAAAGATTACAAACAGAACCGTGCAAACATCCCAAAATTAGAATATGGCCATAATTGCCTTATTTTCTGCTATTTTCCCTCTGATTCTTTCTGCATTTGTTACTGTCATCAGTAACCAGTAAAACAAAACAAAAAAATAGCTAAAACTATAAAAACTGCTGGAGACAGATTTTGGGCCAGCTGGAAATCATACTCTCTGCAGGCAGAGCTGGGCCAGGTGGGTCAGTGGACATTAAGGCTGGACAAGCCACAGGTGACGGCGTCTGAATCACCCAACACATAAATCTGGCTTCCCATGAACACGCTGTTGTTACCAGCTACATCCCTCCCAAACTCTAACCTTTAGGGTGAGTTTTGACTGTAATATGCGGTTTGAATAAAATAAAAAATGAACAAAGGAATTCCTTGCTTTTAATCTGGAAAAGGCACTCCCTTTATTTGAGTTGTCCAGAGGAAACCCCCCCCCCCTTCCCCAGAGCCACATGAGCCTTTGTTGCACCACGGCACCTTTTTCAGGGGAGGGAAAAAACAAAGTGAGAAAATGCTTTAGCTGCTTTCCAACAGGAATCTCTCTGTGTCAGATAAAGAGCCTTAATTGAATGGAGGAGGAAGTGTAGGAAGTGTAAGTTCAGCAGATCCAGCATCTCCTCGTTCCTCACTATTGTGGAACAATATTTATGTTCACGTAGAGGTGCTGGATATCTGTTTCAGAGGGCATCAGCATCTACTGTATGCTACTGTGCAGTTAAGAGGTTTCATCCAGTTTCTCAGACATCTATGGAGAAAATACAAATCCAATTCATAATTTCTGCATATTTCCTGTCTGCCTCTAAGTACACAGGTTTTCATTCTTTCCTGGATTTTCCTCTCGAGTGTTCACTAAACACCCAGCTGTAGACAAAGTCACATGACTGTTTGTGCTTGGGGTAAAAGTCCTCCTCGTGAGAGCCGGTGTGTATTGTATGCATCTGCCTGTAGTACAAAACCAGCATATGAAGTACAGTATTTGCCTGAGAGCCATGTAATGATGCTCTGTCAGAGATAACAACTTGCAGAATATGCTGGAAATGGAACTTCAGTCCAGGGTTTTGTTTATGTTTTAACGGCACAGTATTTGTTACATAAAATATCAATTAGATAATTTTAAATTTGATTTTGACTATTTATGATATGCTACAAATACTGTTATTCTTAACCTAATGTCAGCCATATCACCCAGTCTTTTTTTGTGTTATACCATTTCATCTCTGTGATCAACTAGAGCTTTGGTGACTGTATGTTAAGATCATAAATAATCTGCCTTTTCATAGCAGACATTTTGACTTGTCACTGTGGGAAAAGCACAGGGGTAAATTGTAAAATTAATGATGGCTACATTCCTTTAGTTGTTTAAGTGTCAGGGCCCTGGCATTCTCCATATTGTATCAAAGTCATTGTTACTGGGACACTTAAATTACAGAGCTATTATTAATGTCTGTACGTTTCTGATACTAAAAGTCAATATATATGCTGTGAAGGAGGCCTTTGACACATGCACATACAGTACTATGCATTACACCCAAATACTTTTATGCTGATCTAAAGCAAAGTCAAGCTGTTTCCAGTCATGGGCAGCAGGTGGCACTGCCCTCCCTCCACTGTCTGTTCCCATGGGGGCAGGGTGCCAATGCTGCATCCTCTGCATTAAGTAAATGTCATTTTGTACTTATACAGCTCCGTATAATACAGGCAATCATGCTCTGTGCAGTTGCAATTAGTAAATCAGACTCCTCTCCGGTTTGTTTCCTAGACATTTTTGAATACTAGTGTATGTTGGCTGCTGATGCTGGTCTGTGTGCAGTGGCTTTTATAAAGGAACTCATTCCAGGCCTGCTGGACCCGAGCCAGACAACCTCGCAGTGTAAACAAGGGACAAAGAGACATTTTAATTACGACCGGCAATGTGATCCTCATATCTGTGTGTGTCTCACCCGTGTGCGTGCAGGTAAACATATAAGTTAATGCGTGTTTGTGTGTGTGTGTGTGTGTGTGTGTGTGTGTGTGTGTGTGCATGCAGCTTGAGATTGTATATCTAAAGCCATCCATCCCTTAGGCACAGTCAGCCCTTTCAGACAGTCCATGATAATCACCCTCATGATGAGGGCCAGCCAGAGAGGATTAAAGCAGACCTGAAGTCATCTCCCCAGACACAGTCTTTCCTTACAGGAAGTAACATCTCCTGTCTGTTTGTTTACGTTATGCTCTGCACCATTGCTCATCCAGGATAAATTCTGTACTTGTGTCACATTAAGAGCGGGTTTAAGTGAGATTTGCCTACTGTGTGGTTTGTTAGACTGGCGTGTCTATTGACGTGATACTATTTATGTGACTCTCTGTCTAGTACTTATGGTAGTTATTACTGTTGTATAAGTTGGCACACTTGCAGTGAGAGCTATTAAGATTGGGATCATGTTACGTTTAGTTCTTCCCATAGGCAGAAAATGAATTCTCAGCTGAATTCTGCCTCTGTTGTTGCTCCTCCCTGCTTTCTCATGTTAAACTGAAATACTGAAGATTAGATCCCGGCCCACACACAAGCTCAGCTTTTCAAACTAGATCTGTCTTTGTGGTTTGTGTATCGGGCTATAGTAAGTCACTGTGACTGTCACAGTGTCTCAAATGTCATAGTGCTTTTTTTCCACTCCTGCTTGGCTTTTTACGCGTTGACTTTCCCTTTCACTTCTGTACAAAACCCCAAAGCAATAACTTAATAACAAATAATTCCTTAAGAATGAGTGAGTATTATAAGACTTGCAAAGCACAGAGATCCGTTGAGATTACTGGAAAAGCTTTGTTCTGTGGCCCACTTAAGAGTGTGTGTGTGTGTGTGTGTGTGTGTGTGTGTGTGTGAGAGAGAGATTGAGAGAGAGAGAGAGAGAGAGAGAGAGAGAGAGCGAACAGAGAAAGTGTGTATTAGATAAAAAGATTATTTGTAGCATGTAGGCCACAAGTCACCTCTCCTCCCCACCATTACCACACACACACACACACACCCCAGATTCCTCTTGTGCCACTCTGGCCCAGGCACTGCCATCTGGGAGGTCTGGGATGGATGTGACGGCCATTGTTAAAAGTTATACGCATGCTGCTGTTGTCCTCGTCTGATGCTCAGACCCCACATTGACCTTTTGACCTGATCTGATAGATTCATGTTACTCCACCTTTGTTAATTTCAGTCATTTTTGAATCATCTGAGACACACCTACACTCTTTATTCATGCACATGCGTGTTAGTGAAAAAGATTTTGTTAGTGTGTGCGCGATCATTTATGCGTAGAGATCTCCCATGTGTGGCTTTAAGAATGAGGACATGACAGGCTCGTAAGCAAGGTGACAGGGCAGATGTTGTTGAGCTCCCTACAGAGCATCATCTCTTGTCTGAAGTGAGGACGGGGCACTTCAGACACGAGCTGCCGACAATTCAGCTGCAGCTCATCTGCATATCAGCTGCAGATTGGCCAGCGCTCCAGAGCAGGGTGGAGCTGTTGAAATGCTCCAAATGCAGAGTTGCAGGGATCGAAGGTGTACCTTTTTTAAAGAAGTCGTTTCCAGTCCAAGTTTGGGGTAAGGGGGGGTTGGAAACGAAATCTGGATGCCACCTGATTGGTGAGGCAGGGAAAATAGGTGTGCTTGTGTAACGTGGGGTGCCCTGAAACTAAAGAAGTGACAGTCAGTCTGAGGAGCTTTTCAAGGCCCTTTAACTGGTTTCTGTCGCTGGCGAAACTAAAGGAATACCGCTGGTGCTGAAGGGATAATATGGCAGCAAATTCAGAAACGATCAGTGACACGGAGGTACGTGTGTGTTGCTTTCCTTCTTACTGACCCTGCAATTAAGTGTATCTCTCCATGTGTGATTTGCTCTGTGGCTGCAGGTTTCCCCTTTGTCCGTGTACATTGTACATGTGTCAGAGTATAGATTAGCTACAGCAGCTGGACCATTCACATGAATGCCTGTGACCAGGCTTTGTGCTCAATTATTTTCTTCTAAGCTACCGAGAGGAGTTGGAATATCTGTTTTCCACATGGTTGCTGAACCAAGTGGAGTTGATTACCTTCTAAAGCTTTTCCCTGCTCTAAGATGATAAAACACACACACATTGATCAGGAGTGACAGCTGATTGCATTGCACATGTGGGAAGTGTTGTAGCCTCTGTTGGTGGAAGACATCGTTGCTCAGTAGTTTACACTGACAAGAATTTTTTTGGAGTAGAGTACTG
>NC_060166.1:21661046-21685586 GCF_021292245.1 Micropterus dolomieu | reverse complement strand
ATGCTCAGACCCCACATTGACCTTTTGACCTGATCTGATAGATTCATGTTACTCCACCTTTGTTAATTTCAGTCATTTTTGAATCATCTGAGACACACCTACACTCTTTATTCATGCACATGCGTGTTAGTGAAAAAGATTTTGTTAGTGTGTGCGCGATCATTTATGCGTAGAGATCTCCCATGTGTGGCTTTAAGAATGAGGACATGACAGGCTCGTAAGCAAGGTGACAGGGCAGATGTTGTTGAGCTCCCTACAGAGCATCATCTCTTGTCTGAAGTGAGGACGGGGCACTTCAGACACGAGCTGCCGACAATTCAGCTGCAGCTCATCTGCATATCAGCTGCAGATTGGCCAGCGCTCCAGAGCAGGGTGGAGCTGTTGAAATGCTCCAAATGCAGAGTTGCAGGGATCGAAGGTGTACCTTTTTTAAAGAAGTCGTTTCCAGTCCAAGTTTGGGGTAAGGGGGGGTTGGAAACGAAATCTGGATGCCACCTGATTGGTGAGGCAGGGAAAATAGGTGTGCTTGTGTAACGTGGGGTGCCCTGAAACTAAAGAAGTGACAGTCAGTCTGAGGAGCTTTTCAAGGCCCTTTAACTGGTTTCTGTCGCTGGCGAAACTAAAGGAATACCGCTGGTGCTGAAGGGATAATATGGCAGCAAATTCAGAAACGATCAGTGACACGGAGGTACGTGTGTGTTGCTTTCCTTCTTACTGACCCTGCAATTAAGTGTATCTCTCCATGTGTGATTTGCTCTGTGGCTGCAGGTTTCCCCTTTGTCCGTGTACATTGTACATGTGTCAGAGTATAGATTAGCTACAGCAGCTGGACCATTCACATGAATGCCTGTGACCAGGCTTTGTGCTCAATTATTTTCTTCTAAGCTACCGAGAGGAGTTGGAATATCTGTTTTCCACATGGTTGCTGAACCAAGTGGAGTTGATTACCTTCTAAAGCTTTTCCCTGCTCTAAGATGATAAAACACACACACATTGATCAGGAGTGACAGCTGATTGCATTGCACATGTGGGAAGTGTTGTAGCCTCTGTTGGTGGAAGACATCGTTGCTCAGTAGTTTACACTGACAAGAATTTTTTTGGAGTAGAGTACTGACATCTTCTTGTCAGCTTCCTTTTAACTGCAGGATGTACACTGGCAAAGAAAAGAGTCTTAATTGTGTTTTGTTTTGTGTTGCACTGAGTATGTGGAGTGTTGGTCACGTGGAAATCTGCATCAGCTCTATAGCTGTGGGAGTATGTGGTGTGAGGGGACTATTTCTGTCTCTCCCTCTCTTTCTCTCTCTGTACTGAGCCAGCTTCACACAGAGCCCTGCTATAACTATCCAAACAACCCCAGCATTCACACAGAGCGCACATGGCTCGCTTCACCACCTGCTACTGGCCTCGCCACAAGGGGAAACCTCACTGGTATTCAGCCCGTGCAATCCACAACGTTCGTTAAATAGGAATAAACATGTTGTTTCAGTGCTTCAGAATATTCCTGCTTTTTCTTGACAAACTGTCTAAAATTCAAGAGGAGCATAAGAACACATTGTATATAAGTTTGTATCTGGAACCCCACTGTATGCATCATCTCCCACACTTCACCAGGATACAGTTAAGTAAGCATTCCTGCCAACGGGGGCGAAACCTGCCAAGCAAAAATGATTTAGCATTCATTGAATAATAGCGTAGTAATTATTTTAGCTGGATTATAAATGACGCATTTCATCACAACAACAACATGCTGTATAATTTCTTTATGACTTCTGGCAGCTCCTGATTGCATTCCCCCATGTAATACAGGGAGAATTTGAAGTGGGCTTTCCCCTGAGAGCTGTGTTTCATGCAACAAATCATCACCCATCAACACTGGGGCAGCCAAACCCACTGCCACGATCCAACAGTAACAAAGCAGCGTAGTCAACCATAAAAACTTGTTTATGCTGAATTGGGTTTCATGTCCTTCAATTGTTTCTCAGGGACTGCTTTGGCTAGCCACATAGGTTTTCGTCCTATCGGGCAATATGCCCACATCAATGACAGCGTATTGGGCCATTGTAGGTTAAAAGAAATAAACAAATTATGGACCCAGAGGAGAGGTAATAGGAGAGAGGAGAATTTCCAAGATTAAAGTTGCACATTTATGAGAAAAAAAAACTCTGTATTGTTTTAAGCAGGGTATGCACTAAACTCCACCTCTTCTCTTATGTCTGCACTGACTCTTGTATCACTAATGAAAAAACTTCCCCCCTTTCCCCCACCTCTGTAATTATTTTTTTTAACCTACAATTGCCCTAATAAGATGAACTTCTCTCTGACATACTCAAGAGGTTACTTTTCTTACAATGGTCTCCTCGATAAGCTTTGACCCAAAAAGGGTATCATTTGTTCCTGTAATTGTGCAGTAACCTGCCATGTGCCCCGCAGAATGCTTATTAAATTTCATTAAAATTATTGGATCCCTTAGTCTGTACTGTATATGCAACAAAGTTCTCTGTGGTCATATTGTTGCTTTAGCCCCACTTAACCCAATTCACATGAAAAACAGGACGTTCTATGTCGGCATCTCCTCTGGAGTGGAGATCTTAGATTGAGTTCAGCATGTGAGTCTGTTCAGAGGCAACAACACAAGTGCAAGTGCAAGTTTATCAGTGTTGCAGGAAATGCCAAAACAGCAGCTGTTGACAAAGTAAGATATGTTGTCATTACCAAAGGCTTAATGTTCCTGAATGTCCTTAATGTCCACATACCTTTTGATTCATCTCCCGTCTTATTTATTAGGCTTTCTAGAAAATGTGAATGTGTTGTTTTTTGAGTAATGTGAGGAAGTATTCAAAGCCAAGTGGAGCTGGGTTGTCCATCTGCATGTAAAGGCTTACTTGTCACATAGTAGTTCTTAAAGCTTTGTGTTTTTAGCTTATCTGAGCCATGTGTCTCACTCCAGGGCCTCGCCTGCTTTATGCCACTTTGGACCTGAACCAGCCACACTGGTTTCACCTGGTCTGAGGCTTATTCATCACTGACAAACCGTGCGTGGCATCCACTAATGATAAAGGTTACTTATTAGTCACATTGAACCCAACCCTCAAGAGGAACTAAAATGCCATTTCGGCCAGTTATGGAAATTGTAATTGGTTCAGGTCTCAGCTGGGACTCGTTCCAGTGGGAGACTCGTGTGTGGCAGCTCAACAAAAATGTGTGAAATTGATGTCAGAGCCCATTAGATTTTATTCTAGTTATAAAAATATATTTCACACCATGTAATATTACACACAATAAGGATGAGGTCAGGGTCTAGACACTGAGTGGCTTGTTTGATGGTTCTCTTTCTGAACTTTTAAGCAACTAACCTGCAGGTTTTTGTTCTTTTGATCTGCTTCACACATGATAGCCTGACTTTGGTTTTCTATTGGCTGTGGTCAGTTTGATCTAGCTGACTTGTAAGAGGGTGTGTTTGCTAATCTCAAGCACACAGTTGTTCTGAGACAGTACTTTTTGATGACATTAAAACATTACCTAGGCAAAATCATTTTATCATTATATGTTACGTCAGTTTTTGTGTCGTTTTTGGAAGACTCTCACCTGGATTGCAGTTGATCGGTGGAAAACTGGAGTTCATTGAGTGATGCAAAAAGAGCAATTCAGCGGTATTAAATTCAACAAAAGGATAAAGTGCTGTTGCTTCACTGTGACAGGAGAAACTTGAGTTGCTTAATAAAGTTAGGATCTAGGACTAGTGGAAATGTGTGCACGTGGAAAAAGTGCACACAGTAAAATTTGACCAAATCTCTTTTCTTTGTTGGATTTCTAAGATTACTTAATAATCTCTTGTATCCCTTTTTCCTGCCGAAGGGAGGGGGAATACAAACATCAAACCCTGAGGCTTTCCTATACTTCACACAGCTGTGTGCCAGGAACACCAAGCAGCTCTGATTGGACGGTCTGTCCTGTTGGAAAGCATAATGTCATTGATAAAAAAATATATAAATTGTTCTTGAACATTTCCATTACATCTTCTTTCTTCTTTTGTCTTCCAGCTGACTGTCAAAAAAATTGTAAATATAAGTAAATTGATGTATGTTTTTGGCCTCCAGATCAGCCAGGCATGGATATATAAAAAGAAAGATCCCATTTGCAATAAGAGTCCTTTGCTTCTCGAATGCATTACATCCTCATTAGCTGTAACTGTGTTTTTTCCAAAGACAAATATATCAAGACAAATCACATCGTGGACTTATGGCCTAGCAGCTTCAGTGGGAGAGGAAAAAGTCTGTTATAGAAAGCTTTGGAGTGCTTAGAGGAAAGTGAATCTACTATCTGCCTCATCGCTTTGATTAGCGTAACCAGATAGCATGTGTGGCCGAGAAGAAGAAGAAGCTTAAAAGGTGGGGTCAGCATTCAGGAATGCCACTGAAGGAAAGTTGATTTGAATTTAATCAAAGGTCTAGACACACTTGTCAAGAAGGTAACATACATGTAAATGTACGTTTGTAGGTTTATAATGTGCACGCAAAAAAATGAGGAGAAATGTTCAAGGACTGGCAGAGTATTATATCTGGTGAGCATTTATTATAAACTATGTTTTGTCATCATGGTGGTGTTTGTGTGTCGACATTTTGAAACAACCTGCTGCGTTCATTTGCATATGAATGAGGGAGTCTCCTTAATGCTTAATGCGGTATGTGAAGACAAGTGTGTTGGCGTATAAATAGAATATAATTAATTCATTTATTAGCTTAATTAGTGAGCTCATTAGCATAGCAGGTTATGGTTATTATAAATAATTTGTGATTATAATGAGATGCTCTCCCACAATGTGCTGGATACACAGGATTTGTTTTGCTGGAGTTGAACTATCATTGTTAAAGTATGTGTCTGATGCAATCACGGCTGATAGACCTATTAGATGGAGAATCAAATGTGAATGGTGTTAATTGTCTACGTATGTTGTGTCATGTCTGATAAAGAGCTCTACTGCTACAACTTGTGCTAAGATAACATCGCAACAGAGTAAATTCAGCTTTTGTGTGTGAGTTGGTGTGTGGCCTGTGAACACTCGTCAATGCTGCTGATCAGTTCCCCGCGGCGCTGAGTGGCTCGATGGGGCTGAAGGGCGCTGTGTCCTCTGTGATGGAGGCGTATAAATGCGGGAGCCTCCGGTCTCTGCTGCCTGCTGCCTGCTGGAGTGGGGATGAAGAGCAGCTTACGCAGAAGCAAGAAGGAGAGGCTTTGTACGCTGATTAAAGGTACCACAGGTGAGGCCCTGAAAGAGAGGAGGTTGAGGCCCTGTGTAGACGGAGGGTCGGGGTGGTGTGAGTTTGTGATGCAACTTTTGTGTTCCACTTTTCTAAAGGCAAGACTGGTTTTTGTGTTGTTGCAATGGCAAATGCTGTTTCTCTACACGCTGCAGTTGTGATTTTAGCAAGACATTACGTCTGATTTTGTTGAAGCCTCGGTTCTCTCAGTCAGCTCGGTCCAACAAGCTTTTTGACACCAAAACCAAGCAAAAAGGAAGAAATTGGATGATGACCTTGTTAGCATTCCTGCTCCATAGTTGTCAAAGCGTTACAGTCGACCATCTCTCCTATGTAGGTCACAGTATCCACCATGTTGGACATTGATCTCTGTGCTTTGGTTGTCACACAGGAAAGCAGGTCACCGATTTCCTAAACTGCGAAACTATCAATTTCTCCTATGCCCTAAAGCTCTAAATCCCAGAAATATTAAAACTGTAGGCCATGACATGAGAAGCTTTTTTTAAAACTTTTGATTGAACAGTGATGGAGGGATATCAAAACATTAAATAGGAAAAGATTTGTCAAAAATTTGTGTCAGTACTTGTCAGTACTTTCCAGTGGGTATATTAACGTGAAAGGGAATAAAGCAAATCCGCAGTGGCTCTTAAACATGAATGAGTGTCTTAGTGTGTGTTTTACTTTGGTGTTTGTTTGGTGAATGTTCATCAAACTTTCAATGACTCTCTGCATTATGTAACTGCAGCTGGCACAGATACTCTTATCTGCTGGCACTGACATCGGCTGGACATTTTTGATGGTGCCTGAAACACTGAATAGAGCGATATCAGAGGAACAAGGCGGTGCTGGAATATATTATATTGGGACACTGTGGAAACAACTGCCCTCAAAATGCCATTATGCATCGCTCAATCATGTCTCTGGTTACTCAACCAAACAGTCACCTTATGTGCCCTGCATTCATACCATTTACCGCAGGAAATGGTATGTTGTTGTTTCATTTGTCCTTACTTTTGCCTTTTTTAATTATTATTTATTATTTAATTCTCATCTTCTTTCTTGTCTTCATTTGTCTTGCCTGAACACATTCCCTCCTCTTGTCGTACCGCTCCCGGCTCTTGCACCACTTGCACCTCATTTCCTCATGGTGGACTCTCTGGGGTCCTGCTTCTTCCTCTCCTGACATGAACCCACCCGCCTGTTCTTTATCCCGATTAAACCCCTCCATGTGTGCTCCCTTCTGGTTGGAGATTGCAGAGTGTACTATAGCCCCAGTTGCAATGGAGGACAGTGACCACGAGGCTCACTCTTCATCAGACGAGCAGGACTCCTGCCCTGACTCCCCTAATCAAAGCAGGGACCATGATGCTGAACAGGTACCATTGACACCTCCAAAAACTCCTAAATTATTTATTTAATTCCCCTTCTATTCAGAGTTTGTGACTGATTTGACCACAGCAAATCTAGAAGACAAAAGAGAAGACAATTGAGATGTGGGGTGTGGGGTGACAAAAAGATGAATAATGGTCTTTTAGTCAAACACCCCACATCTCAATTTAACCTTACGTTGAGCGTCAACAAAAAGCAGTATACATCAGTTATTTTTCAGTCAGACCAAAGCTTGTATCCCGGTGCTTCACGTGCCCTGCCACAACAACCAGCTCTAATTGAACCCCTCAGCTAATGTATAGTGCATATACATAACATGAGTCACACCGTGGGCCAGCAGCTGAATTTAAATGGCCTCTTGCTTTCTGA
Source organism: Micropterus dolomieu (assembly GCF_021292245.1). NCBI lineage: Eukaryota > Metazoa > Chordata > Actinopteri > Centrarchiformes > Centrarchidae > Micropterus > Micropterus dolomieu. Next base: position 21,678,570 of record NC_060166.1, on the reverse strand, counting down.
GGAGCCACTGCATTATTTATCTTTGTGCTCGACTAACAGGGAGACTTTGGTCTGTGGGACTGGGAGAGCTAACTGGTAACTGGAGTCCAGAATATGCACAGCAGCTTACACTTCAGCTGTGTATCCTCTTACAGGAAAAGCACCACTTTGTTATTTTTTATTTTAGCTCTGTGACAGCTTAGTGTGTATTACTCCTTGAAATCCAGCAATAAAGAATAAACTGTGTACCTAACACCTAAAATAGGCCTTTTTTGCCTCACATTAGCGCTGCAAAATTCATAAAGTGGTCAGGAGATTTATAATCCATGAGGCAGGAAAAACTCTCAGCCTCAAGGAATGTACAGTTAAATGTGTTAGCTCATTCAGTATTAGTTTCATAGTAATGAAATAACACACAAATCCACTGAGATAGATGCCTGGTGGTGTTGTTCACCTGTAACGTGATCCGTCTTGATTAAAGGTACCTGGTGCACAATAGAGGATTTTCAAATCTTAAACCGATTTTAAAAATGTGGCCTACCACAGACATAACATATTTAATATTTTTAATATTTGAATCATAAAAATGCACACCTGACGCTTTCCAGTCAGCTCACTCTTAATGGCTAATTAAGATGGCTAATGTCTTGCATCCAGTCCGCGACTTTAAGTTTATATTTGTAAATCCCTCACACTACAGGATCATTTGGGCCGATAATCTGTTCCGACCAGCCTTGAATCGAAAATGCCCCCGTGACTGTCAGAAATCCAATTCCATGACAAATACCATGATATTGAGCGAACAACAATGACACAGCAAGTATTGTAACTAACATTAGCTAAATTGTTGGTTAGCAAACTGTCACTACAGTTGCTGCTTCGAAGCTAACATGCAGAGAGGACGAGAAAGCCCCAGAGCTAGCACACCAGCTCCAAACAGCGATACTCACAACTCTCCTGCTACTATAGCCAACATCATAGCAACACCATGTCTTGGCAAACTAGAAAGTAAGCTGAATTTGTGTGGGCAAGTCATTTAGCGTTACCTGACACACAAATCAGGGCTAGAACGGCTGGAATAGTGTTGTGTGGCTCGGTCCGAGCCACTTCACTTTTTTTTTCCCATTGACTGAATACAAACACCAAAGAAGCTAGTTGAAGGAGATACTCGTTAAAATTGACTTTGAATTTGATTAAATGATGATAGAAAGTTGATGATTACATGTTGCCTATGTCTCATTCGTCAGTGTTTAGTGGCAACTGCAGTTTAAAGGCTCATCAGCAACAATTATAATCAGTTAAATTTAATTGTTATTTAATGATTAATTTTATATGTTTATTTGTTGGGCTGATGAATCAGTACAGATATGAAAGATATATCTGCTTCAGTTCAATACTGTCTGAGATCAAATTTAGGTATTTAGACTTTTACAGCTTTCTTCTTGTCTGACTTCTGCAATGTATATTCAACATTGTATACTTTATCTCAGTAAGATGCTTCCATCTCTTCGTTACTCTGTAGAATTTAAAGCCATGCACTATTTTCCCGTCACCATAAAATATTAGGACCGTTTCTAAAGTGCATTTTCCACATACTGGATCAATATCCCTTCCCTTCCACACTGACACTTGACCTTTCCTCTAACTTTCTGTCTTTCTTCTACCTCCACTCCTCTGTTTGTTACCTCATCCATCCCCTTCGACCGTGGCGTCTCTCTAGCATTCAAGCCATTCAGACGACTCAGAGGTGGAGAACATTATGCAAGACCCTCACCACCAAGGAGGGCACCATGACCACAAGCACCACCACCACCATGGCGTTGAGCCTCACGATGCAGACAGGGAAGATGAGGGCGAAGACCGCCCCCACACCCCGTCGTATTTGCGCCCTCCTGTGGCGGGTAGGGCGCAGTCGGATTCAGGTTCAGAGCCCAGTTTACTGCAGAGCAGATGCGTGGAGTTTGACTTGTCGTCCCCTATCAGCCCCACCAGGCCCAAGAGTCCCTGGGGTCGATTTGACCCATACAACAATAATGAGGTAACACAAGGAGAACCAGCCAATAATCCCAGAGAGGAGAAACAAGAGCTGAGTGGTTTAGTTCTGCATTCAAGGCAATTTCATTTTGAGTGCTGTAATGTGTTGAACTGAATGTGCAGCTCATAGGATGGGATAGAGGGCTCTGTGACAGTAGCGCTGCTTTTTGATTTTGTTGTGTTGTCGGCTTTATTTTGGTCTAAAGCTGTTTGTGGGAAAATTAACTGACTTTTTTGAGCGGTTGATAACAGTGTTGAAAAAGCATTTTAACACAGTCATATACATGGTAATGTGTGGTTCCCTATTTGTATTATTTCATCTTTGTGTGCAATCTTCAGGACCAGGACAAGGAGTACGTGGGTTTTGCGACGCTGCCAAACCAGGTACACCGCAAGTCAGTGAAGAAGGGATTTGACTTCACGCTCATGGTGGCAGGTAAATCCTCGTTCGCACATTAGCAGACATTTGATCTTAAGCCTGCCTTTTACTTCGAAGAGACTGCTGATCAGAAAGTCTTAAACCCAGCTCTTTTTCCTCTTTGTTGTTCTTTGTTTGAAGGGGAGTCCGGCCTGGGAAAGTCCACCCTTGTCAACAGCCTGTTTCTCACAGATCTTTACAAAGATAGGAAGCTGCTCAATGCTGAAGGTGAGGAATTAGCCACATCTTTTGATGTATGTTTTCTCGTGGGTTTAAATAAATATTTACCCTACAATATGTCATGGCTGATATTAAAAACAGCAGCCTGTTTGTGTCCTCTCCCTAGAGCGAATCACACAAACAGTAGAAATCACCAAACACACAGTGGATATAGAAGAGAAAGGCGTCAAACTGAAGCTCACCATCGTGGACACCCCTGGGTTTGGGGATGCCGTGAACAACACCGAATGGTACATGTAAAACAATTAATGAAATTAAAACAATGAAACAATGAACAGAGTTCAGCTGGATAACCTCATTTTAACTCTGCTGCTGTGTTTAAAAAGTCATGCGCTGGAGCTTGGTTGCTCCACTGTCTGCATTGCCTCAGAGACTGAACATCCCTGTATGTGTTCTGCTCTTAGCTGGAAGTCAGTGGCTGACTACATCGACCAGCAGTTTGAGCAGTACTTCAGGGACGAGAGTGGCCTCAACCGCAAGAACATTCAGGACAACCGCGTACACTGCTGCCTCTATTTCATCTCACCCTTCGGTCATGGGTATGACAAAGCCGCAGTGCTCTCGTAGAGATTAGTTAGCCTTCTTTTATCACTCCTGATAAAATGGGGGAACATTAACCCATTTCTGCTGCAATATGTAAAGTCTGAGCTGGCACTGACTACTTTTACTTCCCATAAATTAATTAACATATCACAGCATCTTGCACACAGCTTTTTCCTGCACACATGCAGCCACCTCAGTTACTGAGATTTATTGTAAATATCTAGCGCACCAGTATTTACTTGCAGTGCGTTCAGCCCCATAAATTGTTAATGCAGTTGGCTCCTGCCAAGAGTTAAAACAGTTCTCAGCTGCCTTCAGGTGAATTTACATCTGGTGCAGTGCTTTCTGGCTCTAATCAATTGTTTGTGCTGAGTGCTGATGTTGTACTTTCCACCGCATTTGTGCACATGCACTGTTCCACATTGCCGTGCTCATTAAGGAGCAAATCTACCATAAACCTCATGCAATGCTGCAGTGCATTTTTAAAGTCATACTGATGGAAAAACTGCTCCCTCTGTTGATGCACTTCGGTCATTACTCCACACCAAGAGGTCACAACATACAACAACTGTCGGGCTAAAAACAAACAACTTGCATTAGGAATTTATCACAGAGATAAATTACTTGTCCCATGATCACAACAACTGTCGTTTATGGAAATATGTTTCTATGTTTTTAAGATATCTTACTGTCAGACATATATTAACGGTTCACCTTTGTCTGTAATAGTGATAAAAAATGAATTTCACGCATGTTTAAACACTCCAGGTGTTACTTTGAGGGTATCATCGTACTTCACACGTCTGTATGTTCCAAATTTCTCTTCCAGCCTCCGGCCTTTGGATGTGGAGTTTATGAAAGCTCTGCATGAGAAGGTTAACATCGTCCCCGTCTTGGCCAAAGCAGACACACTCACCCCCAGTGAGGTCAAGAAAAAGAAAATCAAGGCAAGGCTGATCTCAGTCAACAAACTGTTGATCTCTATACACCTGTTTCATCCCTTAAATGAACCTGTAGATACAGAACCCACTTATCCGTTTCTTGATGAACAAACAAACTCAGTATTGCGTCATCAATGATCAAATTATTGACACTACAGAACAAAATACATGTATATACTATGTACTTTCCTCTGTAGATCCGAGAGGAGATTGAGCAGTATGGGATCAAGATATACCAGTTCCCTGACTGTGACTCTGACGAGGATGAGGACTTTAAGCAGCAGGACACTGAGCTGAAGGTGAGGCTCTTTATGTGTCCCTGAGCACCCTGACACCCCTAGTTGCTCCAGAAGCGTGCAACCTCTGACATATATAGCAATTTTAAGTCGCTTAGGATAAAGGAGTAATTGGAAATGTCTTTCTTTCTAGAGTCTTTTCTACAGTTTGGGGTTTACAGGCTGTTGAAGTCAGTTTTTGACACGTGCATGACTAAAGATTAATTTACCACACCAGAGTTCTTGCATCTAAACCTTTGCAGTGTAGGAAACACACTGCAATGTCAGCTGATTGCACCTGAAAACAAGAACAGACATGACACTAACAGCAAGTATTATCATCAAATATATTTATATTTTATTTTGCAGGATTTAAATTTTCAGACACAAAACTCTTTTGTTGTTCTGATCGCATCAATGAGGATCACCCTTTTAGTGATGTTAAAATGAATGTATAATACCGTATAAGACCTTGTCAGTCATCCCATTACTGACTGCAGAGTCTTGATGTGTCAGATGTTCTTTGCTCTCCTGGCATCACAAAGCTGGCAGCGAGGACACAGTCAGTGTGCCAGTGTGTCTCTGTTTGCCTCTGTCCTTGAGTAACCTCTGATAAGAGCACTGTGTTAACTGCAGCAGAGAACTGAAAAATGGGAATAAAAGATGGAGGAATTAAAAAAAATAATGAGAAGGGCTAAAATTGAGGATGTTATTTAAGATTAGAAATGGGTATATAGATTATAGATTCAAACAAAACAAAATGAGCAGATATGAGGAAGAAGGGAAAGAGGAGGCAAATGTGTCTGTATATATATATATGTGTGTGTGAGTGTGTGTGTGTGTGTGTGTGTATACATACATATATATATATATATATATATATATATATATTTCATTTTTAATTTATGATCCGTTTTGTTCTCCCAACAAGGAAAGCATTCCCTTTGCAGTGATTGGCAGCAACACAGTGGTGGAGGCCAAGGGGAAGAGGGTGCGAGGCCGTCTCTACCCCTGGGGCATTGTAGAGGGTAGGCCCGATCTCCTCATACAGTTACTCATTTGTTGCCTTTAAAGATGCTGCACACATTTTTAACTGTTGTAGATATATATAGAGTATATATTGATCTTAACACTGTGGCTTTGCAGTGGAGAACTCGGCACACTGTGATTTCGTGAAGCTTAGGAACATGCTCGTCCGCACTCACATGCAAGATCTGAAGGACGTGACCCGGGAGACTCACTACGAGAACTACAGGGCCCACTGCATCCAGAGCATGACCCGCATGGTTGTGAAGGAACGCAACCGCAAGTATGCATACACTGACGCTAGGGGCAAGCACACATACTGCAATGAAGTGTAGTAGAAATATCAGGCATTTATCAATATCAAGAGATAAGAAATATAGGCATTTAAAGACTAATATTTTTGAAGAGAACATGTGTTTTTTTTCTTCTTTATTCAATTTATAGATATTCAGATTTATTATTTTCAGTTTATTTAATGAGGTTTTTTTAGTCCTCACAGGCAAGTGCAGATGAATTAATCTACACCCTGATTCTCCTATTTGGTATTTTTGCTGTAAAATGTTACAGCCTACAGTCGACAGAGTAGAGTAACTAACTATAGAGTGTCCCTTTACGTGTTGTGCTTTTTCTATATTCACTGTCTTTTACTGCAGTCAGATGCCACAGTCAACTATGATTAGCCAATCACATGTCAGATCTTGATCCACCTAGCCTTTTAGCCAAAACAGTGAACTCAACATTAAAGATTCTGATCATTTTATGTCATTGAACATCTGTACAACGTGTCTCTCTCTGCAGTAAACTAACCAGGGAGAGTGGCACAGACTTCCCCATCCCCGTGGTGCCAACAGTGGCAGACAACGAGACAGAAAAACTCATCCGAGAGAAAGACGAGGAGGTACGGCACGCCGACCACGAGCCAGACTCGCACTGCCAACGTGATCACAAGCACGACTCTGAGTACAGTTCTGACCACCACGAGCACTCAGATCCTCAGCCCAACCCAGAGACACATTTACATCAGATGGCTGATGAAGCCCTCTGAGATTTTGTTTTTCTATCACTGTTCTTTAAAAGCACACTCATGTTTTCTGGGGTTAACAATGAGTAGCCTCACAAAACATGAATTGGTGTAATTATACATTCAAACCCCTTTTCCCCTGTCCTAGCAAGTCCTTTGGACCTTCAAACCCCTTTTCCCCTGTCCTCACGTCCTTTGGACCTTTGAACTGTTGGTAGGAAAAGAGGTTGCCAGATAAAAATAATGCACGATTAGTTCTATGTGGGACATGCACATAGACCTAGAGTTAGATCAAGGTAATGATATTCCAATTGGTATATGATGAATATGTTGCTTCATACTCGTGGTGTCATCAGAAAATCCCCCTAGCAGCAGGAGCCAGACGACGTTTAAGTCCTTGAAGTCATCATGTGTAAAAAATGTTCAGCTTTTGTCCTGTTTTTCACAAACCCAAGTTGAACTGGGGTTAGTGAAACTTGGCAGGTTCAACTCTGCCCGTGTGCTGCTAGGTATTAATATTGTTAGAATTCAACAATAATTTTCAAATCCCTATCAATTATATCAGGGCTAAATTATTAGGAGATATGATATAAGTAGGTTTTTTTTGTTTGAATATTCAACGAAAATAATAAAAAATATTATTTGAGGAAATACCATTAGATTAAATATTATTCCTTTTTGTTTTGTAAGATTTTAATTCTTCACATACAGTGTAAGACCAGTCAATGTGATCACTTCCCAGTTAAGGTAACTGAAGATGAACTGAGCTGACATAATAGATAACTGTTACATAGTGTTAGTTAATAATCAAATACAGCCGATGATGCATCTGTTCATGGTGAATTACTACCCTCCTCCCCAATAAATCCATTTATTTTATCAAATAAAGAGATACTTTCTCCTCAGTTGTTTTTATTTTTTGTGTAACCAACATGACAATAGAGGTTACCTGTGAATCATTTCAGTCAAAAATGCAAAATATTACATAGTTCCAACTTCTCAAATGTGTTGCTTTTTCTTGTCTCAAATTACATTTATAAATTAATATTGCTGGGGTTTTGGACAGTTGTTCAGACAAACTAAGACATTTGATTATGATGGGCTGCAAGGAAATCAGTGATGAAGACCAAATGAGCAATCAATTAATAAAAAAAAAAAAAAGGCAAATTCATCAATAATGAAAATAAATTTAAATAATCTTAACTATGACACAGTGCTATTTCACTATGTTTTGAGAAAGTGAAAAATGTTATATATTCGACACTTACTGCCCGACAATCACAGCAGAGGCAGCACAACACAAATGATTGGGCTCCTAAAATTTCCAACAAATGTTAGAATAAATCTAAAAGAGCAAATATTTGAGTCTTTTGACTGCTGCTTTTGTAAAATTAGATACTGTGTAGTGAAGGTGAAGAGGCAAGTAGAGGTGCCAGTGGTACGCTACATTCGTTCAGCACAGATCACGTGATCTAGAAATACCAGACTGATCTCCCGAGTCTTATTGATCTGTTGTCTGTGCAGTCCTGTGGAAATAATTAGCTTGCATTAAAAGGCTGGTACTAACTAACGCTGGTCTCATCCTCTCTCCTCACAGTTGCGGCGGATGCAGGAGATGCTGCAGAGGATCCAAGACCAGATGCACACTCAGAAAGACGCCTATTAACGCAGGACAGCGATCACACTGTGTACATGTCTCTCTTGCTAACTGGGATAAAAGAAAAAAACAAAACACACCCAGGAAGCCTTTATTCCTCTCTAGAACACTGACGTCCCCCACGTGTCCACCCAACCACCACTCAACCTCATCAACAGCAGCATGTTACACTTGGATCAGGGACCAGCGAGGAGGTGGTAAGATGTTCTGACATTTGCTCCCTTTATTCCTCTGACGTTATGACACCACTGCGGCAAAACACTCGACCCTCCCCTCTACTGTTTTCTGTTCTGTCAAGTTTAAAATGATTAAAAAAGCATTGTTGTTTGTTTGAATAAATCGTCTCTAGTTTGAGGGTTTGTTTAGTCGATGAGTGATTTTTCAAATATCTGAACTTTGTTCAGTGACATGCTCCCCAGGATGTGTAATTTTATTTTTACATACAGTAAAAATATGAGGTTTACATGTGGTGACCTGCTCAGATTTTTTTAAAACACATTTTTCTGTTGCAAGTGTTTATTTTTATTATCTCTATAGGTCAACATGCATATATACTGTAATAATTTAATTTTTATATATCCCACTCATAAACATTTGTTCTGCTTATTTTCATCTTTTATGTGCTCCTGGTTTTATTTAACTACTCTGCTTGACATTGTGTATGGATGGTTGTGTCATGTAGATTTCCCTTTAGATGAGGTTGGTTCATTTGATTTCATCTTTGTGTGAGGATTCATTTAAATGTGCATGTTCATCATAGTTGCCACCTCTGCTGCCTGACAGCATGGATGTTAGTGGCTTTGCTCACTTACTGATTGCCAAATATCAACATTTAAAATAATCTACTTTTTACATGACAAAGAAGTCCGTTATTGTTTGGAGAATTCCCCAAAACAGAGTTGTTTCAGAATCTCGTGAAAACTGATCAAGACAGAACCATCAACAGTTCACTTGTGAGAGCTGATGTGAGAATGCCTGCTAGTCCTGACGAAGACTTTGATTAGACAAGACCCTTCATTTGCATGAGTGTCCAAGGGGAGGGTCACATCAAAGGCTGGGCAGTGTATTTATTTTTGCATGTGTTTTGTAAAGGTTACTTAGATTGCAGATCAATGACGTGGTCAAAAGGTTATTTATGGGCAATGAAAATATATTAAGAAGTGGTTTTTTAAATTTTTATTTGGGCAGGTTATCATGATTTCCTCATTTTAAGGGACGTTGGATGTGTGCTAACCTTAATGTTTATAACCAAAGCCAACAATGACAAACTTAACTGTCCTAAATTTTGAGTTTTCCTTTTCTGAAAGTGTGAATTTTGTTTTGTGTTGACATTAAAAAAGTGTCACAGCTAAGAGTAATGATCAAAAATATCTGAATGAACTTTCATTTTCTTGCTAATGGTTTCTATGTTACAAGTAGACATCCTTATTTGGAAGTTAAATGACTGCCATGTTGTGTGACCTTTATGTAAAAAAAAAAAGAAAAAAAGAAAAAATTACATTCCTCCAGCTTCTGTCCCAAAATCAGGTGTTACTTTTGTTTCTGAATTTGTTTTATATTAAATGTGTCTTTTGTTTATTCTACTTTTTGAAGTATATTTATGTAATAAATTTATAAATGAAATGCAGATGGATAGGACAATATGTACAAATTCTAACATTGTAATAAAATATGAATATAATTCATGCGTCCATCAGGCATTGGGTTTTGCTTTATGTTTTGAAAATGTAAGCACAATTGACTCCTATGGCTTGATTTTAAATTATGAGTTTATAACTTTTTAATTGAATGAAATTACTTGTTAATTATTTGAAATAATTTTATTTAAATAGTTTAGTTCAATTTATTTACTTTTGTTTATATAAATAACTGAATATAACATTATTGAATTGTAATTTAGTTAAATTAATGTAATTTATTTTATTTATGAATGCTTTAATTGAATTAATACGTTATTGATTTAATGTACCTAATTTTATTAATTTACTGTGATTCAATTGAATTAATTTATTGCAATTAAATCAAAAATAATTAAATTCAAAAAATGTATTTATTAAATGAATTTAATGTTAATACATTCAATTCAGTTCGATATTATAGATTTAAATTTGTTTAATTTAATATAGAATGAATCAAAGTAATTTCATCAGAGTTTAATTCAATTGCTTTATGGTAATTAAATCTATGACCAAATTAAACCACTTTTTCATTAATAAGTAAGGCGAATAATGTTAGCATAATTTCTATGGTGTTTTAGGTAGCTTGCTTGCAAGCTTGTTAGACACGGTTAGATAGTACTGTGAAGTACTGGAACTTAACTTTTGTCGAGGATTGCCTTCATCAGCCCACAGATTTTTAATTGGAATCAAAAAGACAAAAGCTTTAGACATTTGTAAACATAATACAATTTATTAAGTATCTTTTTTTATAAATGTTTAATTGTACATATTTTCCCCAGCTTTTTACATAATACAGTTAGATCTAAATGCAGCCCAACATTTACAGGCTATATACAACTTAAACTTTCTCCATAGGGAAAATACACAAGTATATCGTTGCTTCTCAAGTATCTGAAACCCTGTTGATTTTTACACATTTTGTTTTGCTACAATATGATTTCAAAATGCATTTGTTCAGGATCACTTGCATAAAATCTGAAGGTGAAAAGGGGGCTTTATCTGTGACAATAAAACCTGAAGTCCCTGCTCTAATCATATTGCATCATAACAAAATGCAACAAACAAAGGGGTGAATACTTTCCAAAGTGGCCGAATGCGATATCAACGTTGGAGGTCTGTGTAGTTGTCACCCCCTGATATACAGCACTGTACATGGTCCCAGAAAAAAACAACTATATTATCAAATTTACACTGAACAGAAGAAGATATTCTCCAAGTGAAATCTTAAAATACAAAATCCTATTTTAAATGTTACACTTTACATACACAAGGTACTTTAATAAAGTAATTGCATTTTTCTTTTTTAAAAAAAAAAAAAAAAAGGGCTTATCTTCTGATGAGTGCACTACTCCACGTCCTTTCACAGGTCAGTACATTCAGATTAAATTAGGAGAGCATGACACGTTGCTGTTCTAGCAGGTGCTATGCTAAGCTGCACGTTTGCTGCTCACTGAGACTAAATTTCACAGTGCTAGCTTTGGAAAAAGTTAGTCTTGGGGGAAAAACAACACATACGTCAGCGGCTGAAATCACTTTATAGCAATCCCAACCCAAACTTATGAATGACAGAGCTTTAACTCTGTGCCAATAAATCTTAAATGCCTACTGCAACTTGCTGAAGACAGTCCTCGCTTTCAACATAATCTCTAAAATTACAGTCATGAAATGCATTCACAGCATGCAAACACATCCTACTACCATTTGCCCTGCAAAACAGCATAGAAACACGCTTTATTTTATGGACTTTATGTATTCACATTCTACAACTCCCTCCTGTAGCATCTGACTGACGTGAGTTTGTATCGCAGGCGTTTAGTATTTAACAACACACTGCTGTCTGTGGCATTTACATTTAACGGGACAAATCAATTCTATTTGGCAAAACTGTTTTAAAATATATTAACAGCTGTGACAACCCCCCCCTTGATCCTAAAACACTCATTTGCACTTGTCGCCCATATGTTTGAAGGATAAATACCAGAGGTTGGAAACTATAAGTGTCCTTCAATTCCAGTATGAAAAACCAAACCCTGACAAAACGGTGTATTATTTTACCTTAAGTGGCCGTAGTTTGAATGACATCCACCAGAATTATATTTATCTGGAAGATTTTTTAATTGTCACAGGGATTTTCAATCACTCCTTTCCTATACTTTTGACTCCTGAGCTGCTGAACAAGTGAATTTCCCTGGTGTGGGATCAATAAGTGTCCTTTATCACATTGAACACAATCAGCCAGTGGAGGGAGCTATTGGTGTAAGCACCATCACTGAGGACTGCATCTACAGTTCAGGAGCTTGAGTTCAGTCCATGATTTTGCTCCAGCCCTGCAGCATGTGCCTCTGCTGGAGAGGAGGAGCTCCTCTAAATCACATTCCCAATGTGCTGCTGGTTATGGCGGGTCCAGCACTCCCATCCTACACTGTCACAACCCTCAAAACCCAATGCAGCCTCTTGAGTACATATCTGCTAATGGTTTATCCCCAGCTGTCATAGTGAGTCAGACGTGAACACTGTAACCGGGTGCTGTTATGGACACTGTACTGGCAATGTAACATTTCCCTATATGAAGCTGTTTTCCGTAAAGCTCATGTAAAAATGACTACTGCTCCATTACCTGCAACAATGGATGACCGGCGAAACATCTGCCCACTGTACCACACACACTCAACATGATGAACCACATGTATCCTAAATCCAGGATCTACGATTTCAGGACACTGTGGCAGTGGAGTATTGAAAGTTTTTAAAATTTTGTCTTGGAAATGTTCCTGGCTTTATATCAGCTGTAATGCTTCTGAATGATAGTGAGACTGTGGATCAGCGAGTCGTCCAGCAGCTCTCCTCCCTCATTCTGTGGGGCTCGTCGGTGGCCTGTTCTGTTGCCTGGTCTGTGGCCTATGGTTCGCCCCCATCGAGGGATGTCGCCGTCTTCCAGCCTGGTGGTCCTGTATGGAGGTGTTCAGGCCAGCTTCAGAGTGCTGATGGGGAAGGAGGGCATAGTCACCATTGTCACAGGGTTGAGCACTGTCTGACCCACTAGCTGCGGGTGGTGGGTCACCATTTGGGTGCTCACTGCTGTCTGCTTGCCAACGATGGTGGCAGCTGGTTGGCTAGGAACAGTGCCGTTCACCTGAGGGTGGGCGTGGTTTAGGGTGTGGGTGATGTGACCGACCATGGCTGGCTGCGTGACAGCCACCTGCTGGGGATAGAGGGTGGGTAGATGCTGGCTCAGGTGAGCCACTGGGTGCACAGTGATGTGGCCGATGGGTTGGTGGCCAGGGGCTAACTGGACAGAGCTGGTGGTGGTGGCGGGAGCCAGGTGGGCAATGTGTTTGGGACCCTGGATGACATGGTTGACTGCTTGGATGACCGAGGGATGGGACACTGAAGCGTGGGCAATAACTGTGGGGTGTAGGTTGGGCATGGTCACCATCTGTGTCTGGGTGGGGATTAGGGGCTGACTGGGGGTGATGGGAGTGCTGGATGTAGCGGTGAGTGTAGGTGGGGCTGCAGGCTTGGACACTGGCAGTGAAAGAGTCACTGGCAGCGGCTGGAGCTGAGGCTGGTGCAGGGTGGCTTTGTGCTGGATGGAGATGTGCTGGGTGATGAAGGAGTTAGTGGTGGTGGTGGGTGCCAGGGTTGGGGTCTGGGTGGGTGTTGTAGTCTTGTGCAGCTCAGGTTTCATGGTGTGAGGCACGGTGGGTAAGGCAGTCTGTGCTCGCGCCGCAGTCTCATCTTCTAGGTCATCATCCATAATGTCTTCACCTTCTGCCAGAGATGAGAAAATTAACTCAGTGTTATTTGAGTCAATGTCATTTTTGCAGGATTTAATTTGACTAACACCTACATTTAAAAAAGAAGGTTTGGTACCGTAGTCTATGGGATGTTTTACAAATTCATATAAGACTATTTATACAGGGAAAGTCTTATAGGCCTCCAGTAATTCCACCCTGACTGTCAGCCTACCTGAAGCAGTGGAGGTGGATGCCTGGTCCTCCTCTGGCTGTACCGTCTGCCGGAGGACTCGGTCGATCTCGATCACATCCATCCACTGGCTCAGCTCGTTCTTTAGCTCTGATAATCGCTGCTGCGTGGCAATCTTCTCTCGGGCCAGTCGCTCCATGTCATGCTCGTACTCCTTCTCTTTCCGCTTCAGCGTCTGACAGGAGCAGTATAAGAGTTTTATTAGTGTGTAAAATCACTGAACTGAGTGACTCCATGATAGTGTGAGCTGCCACCACTAAACCTGCACCTTGTTATCAGTTCATTAGGTTCACATGTACAGTGTAACTCAATAATCCAATACAACAGCTCCACAGTAAATCGTGTTTTTGTCAGAGAGATTTTGATTCAACTTTATTATAACCTTTGAGGCCTTAGTTGGTGAAATATTGATTTATGGTTCCCTCGTGTAGATAATAAGGTTTGATAATTGCACCTAGACTAAAACAAATAGGTTGGGTTGTGCAGAGCCTGTGTGCAGGGAGCAAAATGACAGAGATACAGAAGCACGAGGGAAGAAGGAGGGGTGGTATGGAAAGTAGGAGGTGCTTCCAGGCAGTGGCTCTCTGTGACCCAGTTTCCCTTAACCTGTCAGCTGACACAAGGCAAAACCAAACAAACCGAGCTGGACTTCCTGTGCCCAGCAACAACACGTATAAACACTATAACAAACAAATGACAACACACTGAGTAAGAAGACATTTCGTTCAATATATTATCTATTAAGAACTTATTCCCAAATAAATAACTGCTGGCTAAGGCAATACAGACAGGATGGAGTTAAGCTGTTAGGGATTAGTGTTTTGAAATCGATAATTTATTACATGTGAAGTTTAGCTTGCTCAAACTGTCAAACACAGACTCCAGGAAATTACACTGTGTGAAATCTGCTACCAGCAACCTGATGACTTAGGATCATGAAGCCATTTCCCTAAAGGGTGGACTTCCTGTTAGTGTTCATACCAGCGTGCGTGTGTGTGGACAGTACAATATCTACATGTACATAAATAGCAAAGGGGCACAAAAGGCGGGCCTTGTGTAATTCGGCACCTGTCTTTAGTCCTTATCCAGGATTAGAAATGCACGGGCCAAGCGGCCTCCCACTACGGGTGTTTCAGTCACTCACACACACAAATTCAGAGGAAGTTTATATATTGGTATGGCGGTGCAAAGATGGGATGAGGACATGATTAAACCCAATTAAATCCACATATATGATGTTAAATCTGGTAACTAAGGTGAAAATATCACTTTAAATTACAGAAATTAGGTCAGTTTTTTGTTTTTGTTTACAAAAAACAAACAAACAATCTTGGTACATATCCCTTAGATTTTTGTGTCATGCTGGATATTTTATGTGTATTCATAACACTTGATTTTATAAAATTTCCTCAAACCTAATTTGGAGTTTCTGTACTGCAAGTTTATGTTATATTGGTGTGTCGGCTGATAAATAAATATCATCCCGGCATATTTATCGGTCTAGCTCTAAATGCTGGTTTCTAAATATGGACCAACAGCAAATTAAATTTTGACAGTAGTCGACTACTTTGGAAAACCGCAATAACTCAAGTGCTGCACAATTTCTCAACTACAAACATTGGTATTCAAACAGTAAAGCTATCGGAATTGTCTTTTGAATCATGGAAATCTAATATTGTGGTCTAAATTTTAGAGCTTGATAAGCAGGACAAATCATATACTCCAGATCTGTGTCTGGACACAAGTCTTTGTCCAGATGTTCACAAGTGCATGGCACATCTGGAAACAGACATGTGACTCATCTACAGCCACTCTGTCAACTAGAAGAGCCGAAGTCTGAACATGCTAACAGTACCCTTCGTCTCAACACATGATGCACTGAAATATCCCCTTCTTTGGTTGTCATAGAAACAGCTAAGAACCTTTTTAAGAGTTCCACGACCCCGAAAGACCACGCACACCTTCATGTGCCAGAGGTGCTATTTAGTTTTCCCTGATAGTGTTTCAACATGTAAAGATTTCTTTTCAAACTCAACCCGTGTGTAATTGTGAAAATGATTCACTTGCATGGAGAATAAATAGAGACACACACTAAGCACCGATCTCTAAAGGACTGCCAGCAGAGCAGAATGAAATGGTATTTAAGAACAAAATATGTGACACGTGGACCAAAAAAGGGCTGCTTCCCTTTTGCCCTCATGTGTTAGCAGGCAGCCTTATGAGAGCGGCGCCACAACTGTGCATGCCACAAATTATGACTCATGGAGAGACAAAACGCTCCACAAACGGCGAGACCCACTGAACTCTCCCTGTTTCTGCGCTGATGGTGGACAGAGCAAACACTGTGCTCGTCTCTTTACTAACAGCTAGTCCAGAGATTAACTATGTAAACCCGAGAACCGAGTCTGTCGCAGATGGATCCCACATGACTTCATTGCCCTGTTAATCATGTCACCAGGTTGGTAGGACACAAGGTGCCAAGTGCCTTTTTGTTTCTTTGCACATGGCTGCACCCGCTGAGCCTCTTCCCTCCAGAGAGACAAGGCCCCACCTCGGCTTCGCTTGCGTGTGAAAATCTAGTTCAGTACAAGGATAGGCTGCATTGTGTGTCTGTGTCTGTGTGTGTGTGTGTGTGTGTGTGTGTGTGGTGGGGGGAGGTAAACACTGCTCAAGTGCTGTCACAAGCAATGCGAGTGCCGAGCACATGGCCCCACAGAGAACGGGAGAGGGAGGGTGGCAGATAGCGAGGGATTGAAAGAGAGAAATACAAGCTGTACTCTCTGACTCACTTTTGCTGCAGACAGCACAAGGCTGGGCTTTCTTAAAGGGCCAGGAGCATAGGAGGCCACGTTGCAGACATGCTGCTCAGCCTGGCTGACCGATCAGGCTTCTGCACAGAGGTCTTATGACAGTGTGGTAACCATAAACCCTTGTCTTTCTGTGCCTTCGAGCTGGAACAGAAAACTTCACATGGTGCCTGACTTCAACAATAAAGAGCTTGTCCGGGGAAGATATACCTACTTTTGCACACAGCTCCTTGAGTGCAAGCTTGTGCTGGTCATAGCTGACTTGATTACCTCACTGGGCTTAGGACTGGTCGATAGTCCAGACCCTGCTTCAGTACATGCACTCCACTTTTAGCTGTGTTGTGGTACTCCGTCAAATAGCGGCTCTTTTTGCATAAAACAACCCTGTGGATCAAGATGTTTTTCGTCTTTCCAGAAAACCCAGAAATCACATAATGTAACAGTTATTGAGTTTGACTGTAGTTTTTCACAAAGACCATGCTAAGACCTTGAAATATTAAAGAGCAGTGACCTCGACTGCCAAGAAAGACTCATTATCTTTAACGTTCATGGCTGAATGAATAAGAAAATGTCAGAGCAATCAACTGCGTTATTAAGGCGAGGTTTCTAAGGAAATATTCCATTATGTGCACAGTGAAATGTCATTTCCTTTACAATGCTAAAAATATATAAACACATATCCATCTTCCTCCACCTGTATACTCAAGATTTTCCCCACCAGATGGCACAACACGTTTCAGACTGGCATTCGAGGCACAAGCAGTGGAGGAACAAGTTCAGTCAGCTATGAGGAGGGAAATGAAGAGTAAACCGAGCCATGTTTTTACCGCTCTATGTTCTCTCTCTGCTGGCAGCTAAGCCTGGTGGTACGGCGAGCCCTGCCTGTTGCAGTGCTGGGGGGAGGGGGGGGGGGGGGG
>NC_060166.1:21657423-21661026 GCF_021292245.1 Micropterus dolomieu | reverse complement strand
ACGGCTCAGGCTAGCCATGTGCTTGCTGCTCATGTGGCCTTAAAAGCTCAGAGAGGCAGGGATAGTGGGAGGGAGGGGGGAGGAGAGAGGAGGAGCTCTAATGCATCGAAGCTTATTTTACAGCTTCGGCTTTTGCAGCATCACTACAGGCTCAGGAACAAGATGTAACACGTTTAAAGTAAAAAAAAATCAAACCTAGTATAGCTCTGTTAAAACACTGACACAAAAGCTAAAATAATATGATCTATATTTGCTGAGTCATTTGAACTTCTGGCTGTGGGCCAAACCAGTGACTTTCTGTGGAAAACTGATAAAATTTCCAAATTCCTCATTTCCAAATTGACACTTGAGATGAACAAGCGAGATAAATCAAATGCAAATATGATGCTGAGCCTGAAGCCTCTTATTTGAACCTGTTTTTGTTGTTGTGTGCAGACGGCATTTTTGCTGCCAGCCCAGAGGAGAGCAAGGACACGGGCGGGCAGGGAGGTGTATGCAGCCAGGACACGCGTCTGTACCACCCATGTCGAGACGACAGCGTGTTTTTTTTCCATCACCTTAAGTTCCCTTCTTTTACTCCACCCCCTTCAAAACAAAACACCACCAGCCAGGCCAATGAAAACAGACACCTCATGACAAAGAGGCAGCTAAACTGTTCTGACCTAGAATAGATAAACTGTTGCGTATATATATATATATATATATTTATGTGGAAAACAAAATGCTCACTGAAGTTGTACAGTTGCCATTTTTTTGCAAAAGTGGGACCAGTTGTGATTTCTCCTCTCAGTCTATTTGCCTTAAATATATCTCCTGTCCCGCTCAGCGGCTGATAGGAGTAAGAGGGAGGCAGGTCAGTCTGCCACTCGAACGCAACACACTGAATGTCGTGTTGCCTAACACACAGAGAGGGAGGGCAGAGGGAGATTGGGTGACGAGCTCTGCACCCACGCTGTCCTAGTTTCCCTCCCTCCACGCGCAGAGAGGAATAACCAAACTGCTGCTACTGCTGCTACTCAGAGCGTCAAATCAGCAGCACGCTGTCCTCTGCAAAATGTACATTAGTCCCTGCAGCACACTTGTATAATAAGGGATGTGAATAACTACAGGGTTGGTTCTTTCATAAAGGCATTAAGAGGTCATAACCAAAAAGGGCTATCAGCGTGCACACCAAATATCAGTTATTGTGTAGGCCTGACATCAAACTCCAGTATAACTAGACATACAGTGCCTTGCGAAAGTATTCGGCCCCCTTGAACTTTTCGACCTTTTGCCACATTGCAGGCTTCAAACATAAAGATATAAAACTGTAATTTTTTGTGAAGAATCAACAACAAGTGGGACACAATCATGAAGTGGAACGAAATTTATCGGATATTTCAAACTTTTTTAACAAATAAAAAACTGAAAAATTGGGCGTGCAAAATTATTCAGCCCCTTTACTTTCAGTGCAGCAAACTCTCTCCAGACGTTCAGTGAGGAACTCTGAATGATCCAATGTTGACCTAAATGACTAATGATGATAAATAGAATCCACCTGTGTGAAATCAAGTCTCCGTATAAATGCACCTGCTCTGTGATAGTCTCAGAGGTCCGTTTAAAGCGCAGAGAGCATCATGAAGAACAAGGAACACACCAGGCAGGTCCGAGATACTGTTGTGTAGAACTTTAAAGCCGGATTTGGATAAAAAAAGATTTCCCAAGCTTTAAACATCCCAAGGAGCACTGTGCAAGCGATAATATTGAAATGGAAGGAGTATCAGACCACTGCAAATCTACAAAGACCCGGCCGTCCCTCTAAACTTTCAGCTCATACAAGGAGAAGACTGATCAGAGATGCAGCCAAGAGGCCCATGATCACTCTGGATGAACTGCAGAGATCTACAGCTGAGGTGGGAGACTCTGTCCATAAGACAACTATCAGTTGTATACTGCACAAATCTGGCCTTTATGGAAGAGTGGCAAGAAGAAAGCCATTTCTTAAAGATATCCATAAAAAGTCTCGTTTAAAGTTTACCACAAGCCACCTGGGAGACACACCAAACATGTGGAAGAAGGTGCTCTGGTCAGATGAAACCAAAATCAAACTTTTTGGCAACAATGCAAAACGTTATGTTTGGCGTAAAGGCAACACAGCTCATCACCCTGAACACACCATCCCCACTGTCAAACATGGTGGTGGCAGCATCCTGGTTTGGGCCTGCTTTTCTTCAGCAGGGACAGGGAAGATGGTTAAAATTGATGGGAAGATGGATGGAGCCAAATACAGGACCATTCTGGAAGAAAACCTGATGGAGTCTGCAAAAGACCTGAGACTGGGACGGAGATTTGTCTTCCAACAAGACAATGATCCAAAACATAAAGCAAAATCTACACTGGAATGGTTCACAAATAAACATATCCAGGTGTTAGAATGGCCAAGTCAAAGTCCAGACCTGAATCCAATCGAGAATCTGTGGAAAGAACTGAAAACTGCTGTTCACAAACGCTCTCCATCCAACCTCACTGAGCTCGAGCTGTTTTGCAAGGAGGAATGGGCAAAAATTTCAGTCTCTCGATGTGCAAAACTGATAGAGACGTACCCCAAGCGACTTACAGCTGTAATCGCAGCAAAAGGTGGCGCTACAAAGTATTAACTTAAGGGGGCTGAATAATTTTGCACGCCCAATTTTTCAGTTTTTTATTTGTTAAAAAAGTTTGAAATATCCAATAAATTTCGTTCCACTTCATGATTGTGTCCCACTTGTTGATTCTTCACAAAAAATTACAGTTTTATATCTTTATGTTTGAAGCCTGCAATGTGGCAAAAGTTCGCAAGGCACTGTATATATAGGGATGTCTTCTTAGGTCTGTGTGTGTCCAGACTGTGTCAGGTTAGCATTGTTGCACCTGTTCTGCCCAGCTTCAACGTGACGTCTAATCAGCATGAATGATTTTTTAAAAAACCTATGGGGATGTGCAGGGCCATAAACTAATATTGTTAGCCAGCAACCTGTCTGAAATTATTGTTTGACCCCTAATGGAATTGTATCATAAGATTATACCTTCTCATTTTACGAAAATATTTTGTCTTAATTAGTCATTCAAATTCAACTGTTATTTATTTTTGTTATTTTTATGTTGTGTTTTTCTCTTACACATTTTCTATTAACACAATAAGTTAAAAAAAGAAAAAAAAAAAAAAAAAAAAAAAATATATATATATATATATATATATATATATATATATAATACACTCACACATACATACATACATACATACAGGTGCTGGTCATATAATTAGGATATCATCAAAAAGTTGATTTATTTCAGTAATTCCATTCAAAAAGTGAAACTTGTATAATGTATACATTCATTCCACACAGACTGATATATTTCAAGTGTTCATTCTTTTTAATTTTGATGATCATAACTGACAACTAATGAAAATCCCAAAATCAGTATCTCAGAAAATAAGAAAATTGTGAAAAGGTTCAATATTGAAGACACCTGGTGCCACACTCTAATCAGCTAATTAACTCAAAACACCTGCAAAGGCCTTTAAATGGTCTCTCAGTCTAGTTCTGTAGGCTACACAATCATGGGGAAGACCGCTGACTTGAC
>NC_060166.1:21652942-21657403 GCF_021292245.1 Micropterus dolomieu | reverse complement strand
CTTAAGGGGGCTGAATAATTTTGCACGCCCAATTTTTCAGTTTTTTATTTGTTAAAAAAGTTTGAAATATCCAATAAATTTCGTTCCACTTCATGAGTGTGTCCCACTTGTTGTTGGTTCTTCACAAAAAATTACAGTTTTATCTCTTTATGTTTGAAGCCTGCAATGTGGCAAAAGGTCGAAAAGTTCAAGGGGGCCGAATACTTTCGCAAGGCACTGTATGTAAATACAATAAAAATGTTTTTACTAGCTTAAATGCACTTATAATAAGCACTGTACATCAGTATAAAAATTACAGTCCGAATACACACAAAAATACAGCAGCTGTTCTCAAATTGCAACACCTGATTCTAGTGTGGGCCAATGGGTGAACTCTCAGATTTCAAACTGCCACCCTACAAGATCTATCTATGATGGGGGGGGACACCCACAGTAAATACTGTGACACGCTCAGCGGCGCAGTTACAGTCCAAGCCCGTGGCGGACCTTTGCACCAGCTGTTTACAACCAGGGCTCTCACACAGTGAGCACCCAACTCAAACACATGGTGAGTCAGTTGTGGACATGGCACACATTCCTAATATTAAACACAGAGTCACTCCACAGTGTAGACGGGTCTAAACACAGAGACACAAAAGGCAGGAAAAAACTAAAATCAATATGAGTGACAGGAAACGATTTTGTGGAAAGAAAGGTTTTCAACAGGTCTCAAGCTTTGTCTGTTGGTAGTAAATATTTATCAGGGACAGACAATGATAAGTCAAACCAGCATCCACTTATCTTGTACTTTGTGTTATTTCAAATCAATTTCAGCGCTGAAACACCACGGCACCCTTTTCTACTACAATGGTGAATGTTTTTTAGGAAAGCAGCATTACATAATGTAAACAACCTGGCTTGGTGGAAAACAAAACCACAGCCACACATCGCCATCTCTCCAAATTCAAAACTGATTATGCAAATCCTGATAATTACAACTGCAATCACACTTCTACTATATGGAGGCACCATTGTTCAGTAGTAAGTATGAGTGCCAATGAACCAGTACAAACATGTCTTTCACAAACATCTGGAGGAATGCAGTAAACAATGATTTTAAGATTTTATTGCTGTACAGACATCTAACTGACTTGTCCCGTATGAGCCTGTACGTAACCTGTGATCCTCAGTTGTTGGTTCATAAGTCCCGCCTCGTTGCAAAAGGTGATCGGGTTTTTAGGATACGGGCCCTTCTGACTCCCTACCTGATGATCTCAGGCTAGCAACTTCAGTGTCTTCCTTTAAATCCTGTCTCAAAACATATTTCTATATAAAAGCCTTCTTATACTTGACATTCTATCTAATTTGTTTTCTATATTATTTATTACTGTTACACTAGTTTTTGCTTCTACCAGTGTTTGAGTCCCCTATTGTTGAATAAATGCTCGTAGTGTTTTAACTGTACTCCTTTGTAAAGCACTTTTTAACTCTGTTTTGAAAGGTGCTATATAAATATCAAATGAAATGTGAATGCCAATAAAGCTAATTTGAATTTAAATAAAGTTATTCATTTTATAATTGCAAGAATATTTTGTTTAACCATAGATACAATAAACTAAACACCAATGTTTCTGGCATAGAGTTTAGCTATATGTCGTGTAATAGCAGACTACCCTTTGCTCAAAGAGTTTTCACCAACATTAAGCTGGTCATCATCTCTCTAATCATCTTTCCGGGCTAAAGACTGTCTAAAGATGATGATAAAACCAGCAGCTCACCTGGATGTATCTTAGCGCACTTCTAAGCACACTCAGATTGGAGGTCTTCTTCTCGTCTATGTTGGGGATGTTCTTCTTCAGCGTCTCAAAGCACTCCTTCAAGTGTGCTCGTCTGACGGACACAAGACACGAGAGAGGGGAAATGAGACAGCGGAAATGGTAGAGCCACACTTTGCTTTATTTCAATACAACAGCAATTTCAGTTGGTGGATTGGTGGTTCAATTCTTGACAAAAACAAACAAAAAAAAGATCAAGCTTAGCGTTAAAATTAAACAGTGACATATACAAAAAAGACATCAGTCAGTTTTAGATAAAAGTTGAATCTATGGAACAGAAGTCACTGGGGGAAAAAACACACTATGTAACTAGTACACTATTACTCAAGTGTAACAAAACATTTAACCTGAGCTCTCTCTCGCGTTAAGGAGGCCCTATGGTAGACAGGTCGAACCCACCTGTTTTTCTCAAGCTTGTTATGCACCTCTCTTGTGCCTGCCCTGTAAGAGCACAAATGAGAGCACAGTAAGAATTTGGTTTCCAAAAGGGCAATGTGACAAGAATAATCAAAATCAACCAAAGGGGAGTTTTTCTTGCTTTGTTGCTAGCAGATAGTTTAGTGACAATATTCTCTCACGCTTGTCCAATTTAAAGTTTGAGGGGTTTTAGAAGGCTACAGCTCAAAAGTGCTTAAGGACATTTTATAGACTTACGTACTGATTGACAAATAACATCAATTAAAACGAATATTCTGTTTCAATAATAATAATGTGAACTTAATAGGTTAAGACTTACCCTCCAGGCCTCTTCTTGCTGTCTAGGTGGCGGCCGTCATCAGGGGGACTACCCCGGCTGATGGGGCCATTTTGTAGAGGAGTCTGCTGGAGCACGGTGCCCGACTGGGGGAGTAAGACGTGTTGCTGTGGGGGTGAGACGATAGAACCGGGATAGCGCTGAACCAGCTGCTGTAGTTTAGCATCGTTAGTTTGGGCGATAAGCTGTGGGTGGTTATGGTGGTTCTGTATCAGCTGCTTGTGGTTGGCGCTCAACACAGAGGTCGGGTGGTCGGGTGTGGGTTGTGGAGAGCGTGGTAAAGCGGCGGCGGGCAGAGCCGCAGCTGGAGAGGAGAGCGTGGTGACAGGCAGGGTGGGTGAGCCTGTCGGGTTGGGGGTGACCACGGGGATGGG
Organism: Micropterus dolomieu; assembly: GCF_021292245.1. Lineage (NCBI taxonomy): Eukaryota > Metazoa > Chordata > Actinopteri > Centrarchiformes > Centrarchidae > Micropterus > Micropterus dolomieu. Next base: position 21,654,461 of record NC_060166.1, on the reverse strand, counting down.
GATGATGGTGATGGGCATGGAGGGGGGAGGCAGAGAGGGTTGTATGGGCGCCGGCCGGCACTCAGTGTGGCGCTCCTCTGCTTTTGAAACATTGTTGATGTGGATTGTTGAGTTATAGTTTACATCAGAGTGCCTCTGCTCTGCCACCTGCTCCAGACGCTGCTTTTCCTTCAGTTCATCCTCTGTGGAAGAAACGATGCATGTTAGCAGAACAAATATTTCCTCCTGTACACATTTAAAGTACTATAAAAGTACCACAATATAAAATATGAATACACTTTGTTAAATTATTGAGAAACAATCTATTACAGAACCGTGACTTTGATTAAGATATTTGGGAGAGTATGTCAGGGAGGAAAAAAAACAATTTTCATCATGCACTGAATATAAACCAATAACTGACAAACTATTTGAGAAACACATGGTAATACAACCGAACACACACACAAACCAAGGCCTACTACCTGCAACATTCATCCTGATTGTCCTAGTTAAAGTAAACTGTAAACGATTTAAAGCTATGGGTTTCTGTAAATGTTAAACTTCATTACCGAAAACTCACGATGTCAGTAGCAGGTTTCTCAACTCAGCAGTAATGCCAAACATGCTCTATCATTAGAGGATAGTCTGTGACTCCCTGTTAACTTCCACGTAATCACTTTCTGTGTGTCAGCGGGAGTGAAAGCGCTTCCCTTTTTCTGCGCTTCTTTGTAACAAGCTTAAAAGTATGTGTGTTTTTACATTTACAAAATCCTGCCAAGCTTCCTGCCATCTCTAAAAAGAAGGCGATTGCTCTAATGGAGGCAACTCGCACTGCAATGTCATCCTAGTCACAATCCACCGGGCCAAGTTGTGTTTGCAAGTCTGTCTACTAACAAAGCCACACACTGAGGGAACCAACACGGCACCAACACGTGTGTCTGGCAATTACTTTGGTAAAAAAGGTATCTGAAAGAATGTTAGCTAAGTCAAGGACATAACACACTGCTTGTTGTGAAAACCGTGCATGTCGCAATGTAAAGGTTTTGCACATAAAGAGAAAAGTCCAACGGCTGATACCGATTAAAATTGGGACTTGCCTGGACACAATTCAGAACAAGCTTGACAAAACGTGGAATAAAAACTAGTTGGAATCAAAGAGCTTCATCAGCCTTGCCGTACAATGCAAGACGCCCCCTCCATAATGTATGGATGCCAGAGAGATGGAGACAGGGGCTGTCTAGTTGCTATGGCAGCTGTGGTGTTCAGTGTTAGAGACGTCAGACACAAGGTGTTGTCATTAACATCATTATGAAGCGGACCACGGTCACTGCAGCGCTATTGGCCGGCCCCTTCACTGCAGAGCTAAAGATTCAGCAGCAGAGTAGACTTATTTACATCTCGGGTCATTTATTACAAGCCACTGTGGACACGATTTCGTCAACTTTAAGGACTAATAGAAACGTGCAAACTAGAAACACTGTGTTCTGTGAAAACAAGACTCCATGTACAATATCACGACTGTATATATATATATATA
>NC_060166.1:21612328-21652842 GCF_021292245.1 Micropterus dolomieu | reverse complement strand
ATGTTAGCTAAGTCAAGGACATAACACACTGCTTGTTGTGAAAACCGTGCATGTCGCAATGTAAAGGTTTTGCACATAAAGAGAAAAGTCCAACGGCTGATACCGATTAAAATTGGGACTTGCCTGGACACAATTCAGAACAAGCTTGACAAAACGTGGAATAAAAACTAGTTGGAATCAAAGAGCTTCATCAGCCTTGCCGTACAATGCAAGACGCCCCCTCCATAATGTATGGATGCCAGAGAGATGGAGACAGGGGCTGTCTAGTTGCTATGGCAGCTGTGGTGTTCAGTGTTAGAGACGTCAGACACAAGGTGTTGTCATTAACATCATTATGAAGCGGACCACGGTCACTGCAGCGCTATTGGCCGGCCCCTTCACTGCAGAGCTAAAGATTCAGCAGCAGAGTAGACTTATTTACATCTCGGGTCATTTATTACAAGCCACTGTGGACACGATTTCGTCAACTTTAAGGACTAATAGAAACGTGCAAACTAGAAACACTGTGTTCTGTGAAAACAAGACTCCATGTACAATATCACGACTGTATATATATATATATAAAAATAAATAAATGACACAGGATCTGTATCATCATTTCAGCAGACACACTCAGTTACCAATTTATCAGATACAGACAGCCAACCCTCGCAGATATACATGGGGTGGACAAAATAGCAGAAACGTCTGTCAGTATAACAGCACCACAAACTACATCCTCCAAAATGATCATGAAGTTGATTCAACACCTCTCTAAAACAGTTTCATCAAAAACCCAACGCTATAACCTTCATGGCGGTGGGATTTACTGCATGACTGTTGTATTAGGCTGCATTAGTTTTAACTTGGTGCTCATAATAAACTGAGTGTACAATACAATAGAGGCACATGTCTGCCTCTTTAATACATTATTTAGATTTAACACAGGTTTAATATTCACTGATATTTTGGCCTTTAAAAATGTTTACATAAACTTCTCTATGTGATAGATACAACTTTCAATATTTGAAATATTTTAGCATATGTATAGCAATCACAGATTAATACCTCCCTATATTGTATTTGTTCAAAGAGTTCAAAGTTAAAGCCCTGCTTTTAAGACACACAAATAAAGACATGGCCCAACTATTACAAAAGAAAAGGCAAATCAGATGTTACATGAAGCAGATATATTCTTTTTTGTTCATAATATTTGTAATGTTGATGATGAAAATTTCTGAACAAAATCATTCAAAAGAGGGAGACATTTCCAGCTATAAATAGCTCTGGAGACCAATTTAATATTATCCTAATTAACAATCAAGTGTGTCACTTTGTGCTGAGTATATTTGTTATGTTACACAAAATCTTGTCTTCAAAGTCAAAAGAACAAGATGTTCTGGTTATTGTGAGAGCCAGCTTTCATATGATGTTGAATGCCCTGTTTAGTGTTGTGGGGCCGACAAACACCAGACGGAGGATTGTGTCTTTTCTGAGAGAAAACCAATGAAATGCTTGTAAAAACAAGAGGGTTTTCTATAGACATTATATAACTGCAGCAGCACAGTGGAAACACTGGCCTACTTTTCTCCACACAGTGACCTGCTCTACAGTAGCAGAGAGAGGGAGGAGGTGGGAGGGGGTCTGCTCTCTCAATGCAGCATGGTGGGAGGAGCAGGGAGAGGGAAGGAACGAGAGGGAAGGAGCAGGAGCTCTCACTCTGAGCCTTTTTGAATTCCACAAAATGTCTCCATAAAGAGAGAACTCCAGTCCTTTTCAGAATCAGTAACACTGCTGGGTTCAGCCATTTGACAAAGTAAAGTCATACATAACGTATGTATTGACTGTTTAAATGTGACAAGACCTGTACAGATTAAGAAATGTGCCTGAATATTTGTCACTTGGCATGCAAGCCAACACAACACAGGACTCACCGACTGCAATTTTCTTGGACGTGCCTGATTTCCTTTCTGAGAACTTTAATTCACTGCATACACAAACATTGTTGTAACTTTTCCAGAAAATTATTTTTATTCATTAGCATTAGCATAGAATATGTTGCCGTATTTCTAGTAGGTTATTTCTTATCTCACCATTTTAATTCCACTTAATTCTCCAACTTTTTTTAGTCTTTACTCAAACTATTTTAATCTGCTCACCTTGCTTTTCCATTCAGAAACACACACCTACACCTGTCAATTTAATTAAATTCAGCTTATTGGTATGAATGTAAAACAATATTGCCAAAGCTACAAATAAATTACAGGAGAACAATTCATTTCATACATTTCATTAAATAAGTAAAAAAAACAGTAAAAGTGTGTGTTTACATAATAATAAAACAAATATATGAAATATAAAAATAAAGTAAAAAATATCAAAAATAAACAAATAAAACAGTAAGTGTGTGTTGTGAATTCTATTAATATGGTTCATCAAATAAATAAAATAAAAACAATAAAAGTGTGTGTGTGCCAATAAAGCTGAATTGAATTGAATTGAGAGGGGTAAAGAGCAAGAGAGAGATGGACAGAGAGGGAGGGAGAGCGTATCTCTCTATATCTGTCTGCTCTGTTGACTTTATTCGCAGGTGGAAGAGGCTTGTTGTTAACAATGAAGCCTTGCTTGTAAGATATCCACCGTGTCCGTGTCTTCAAACATAATACCAGATAAAGTCGCTCTCTCTCTCTCTGTGTTTCTCTGCAAAATGCTCACGGTCGGCCAAATATAGCCTAATAAGGCGACCGTTAATACCTGGGTGGCCCGACCAAGTAAAGTCTGTGTGCGGGGAAAGACGGCTTACTTTGGCCTTACAGGTATTACAAATTGTGAGCGTTATGTTTTCCACACTCAAGGCAATAAACTTCCATGGTGACAACATGTTTTAGCTTGTGTACGTGACAATAGTCGGTTACTGTCTGTGCTGCTATGCCCATGATATAAACCATCATGTGGTGCAGCATGTATGTGCATATGACCGGCACAGAATCGGATGTGTGAGGATGATCAGCACAGCCCCCGGTCATGGCCGATCAAGCTGAACATATGTTTGTCGAGTCTAGGGCTGCAACGATTAGTCGACGTAATCGACAATGTTAACGATAAAAATTAGCCGACTTGAAATTTCATTGATGATGCATCGTTACACAGAGGCTGTTTAAGGGAGAGATAGCAATCTTCTTATTAAGAACATTTCTGGTTGTTTATTTCTAACTGCAATGCACTACAGGAAGTGCTGGGGGCAGTATCGCTTCTACTTGCTGCCATGACTACTTGACTGTACTACTCACAAAGAAAAAGCATTCACACAAGAAGCAGAAACTAACTGAGAAATAGCAGAACGTTTTTTTTTGTTTTTACAAGTTTTGTACGCTATTTCATCACTAAACATACTTGAGCGGTTTTGAGGCGAGAAATCAACTGTGTAGAATTTGAATATTGGCAGTTTTACCAAAGTTGATGGCGAATCGAAAATTTGCTCAAACGTTTTCGGGGTTGAGAAGTTCCACATGCGCCCGCGAGGTTAAGCCCTGGAATTACTTGCTTTTGCTTTTTAACAATGCGTAGGCGTAGACATGCGTCGGCCACACAAACGGCATTGTTCACATACTTGCCTGCGTACTTTGCGTACCTGGAGGATTAAACCTGAATCTACTAGGGGGCTGACCAGGACCGGTGTTCTGATGATCTATGTTGCCTTGTTGAAAAATGCTACCGTAGCGCAAATCGATAGCACAGTCTATCGAGTCGCTCTGCCCTATCGAAAAGTGCTACCTTATGTGTTCCCTTTTCTAATCCCATAAAGGTATAACTCACTAAATATTATGATGTCTTTTTTTTGATTATATTATAACATCATTTCAGGGGTAGCATATTCTGATAGACTGATATCCCCCATCAAATAATGCACCCACTACAGAAATTGTACCACTATACTCACTACATGTGTACTGTAAGGAGATGGGGAGCATGTTGAAATACTATATTATGACATCTGTCTTTAAGATATCAGGGGTAGCATATTCTGATGGACTAATAATGATTTTATTTTTTGATATTGCTGACGATCAGCCACTGTCTCGACGGCATGCCCAACAGCAAGGTTGCACAGATTTATGGGCGTGGAATTAGACCACGCTTGAGGGTCATACGCTTGCGCAGAACTGCAAAGTAGCACATCTCACCGGATTATCTTCATTGACAACTTCCGAATTTGCACATCGTAAACAAACCAAACATGGCGACACTTGAGCAGGATGTAATTTTTATGAGACATCATAACGATCTCGGTAATTGCGGACTAGCTCCAGGAGTTTTCTGTAAACATCCCGCCATAAATCTCCCTTTTTGAAGACTGCTGTTGACCTTCTTTTGCGTTTATTGGTGGTTGGTTTGCCAACCTGCATACCGCCACCACCTGGGCTGGTGTGTGGAACAGTAGATTGCTGCTGACCTGCCGACACACTGCCCCCAAGTTCATGTGCAGAACTGCATCTCGGGGACGTGTAGGGTTAATTCCTGGAGACATGCACAACCTGTGCTCCAAAGAAATGCAGGATATGCGTAGCAGCCATCCTTCGTACGTGAATGTGTAGTAAAAAGCAAGTATATCCAGGGCTTTAGCAGTGCCAGCAATTTAAACACAAACCAATAAGACTTTTAAAAGTCAGTGCCTCATTTTTTAAATACTAAGATAATAGTTACACATATTTTGGAGGGTGTGAAACAGCCACAGAAAACAGTAAGAAAACAAAAAGGTGTTCAAACTTTGGGAAAACACTTGGCTATCTCTTTGTGAAAATTAATCAGCAGTGACAGGTTAACATGCATGTCTTTGTTTTAGCGACTGAACTACACCATGTTTGTCTTGTTGGCGAAATGCACTGTAAATTCGGTTTTCAGAAAAGCAGCACAAAGTTGCTTTTTTAAATATTTTTGTACACAGTGACTCATCTTCTTCATAAACAATCTTTGGGAGGGGTTGCCCAGCACGCACGTGGTGAAAGGGGCGGGGCCTCCTACCAACCCTGCTGTTAACATATGGAGGCGTGGTTGTCTGGTACACGTCATCGACAGACAGTCAAAGCGCCCCACGAGCGCACGAAAGGCTAGGGACTTTGTGTTTTTTTTGCAAGACACAAACAAGCAGGCTGAATATATACATGGGTAAACGGTGTTAAATGCACGAGCACACTTCACATGTTTAGACAGCATGGATGATTAAAGAACACAGATGCATGTAACGGTAGGGGAAGCCTGAAAGCCAGTCACTTGATCCCCCGGCGGGCGATGTCAGGTCATTACGTAAAGCGAGCTTGGCATTCCCTGCGCCACCGCCCTTTATGTCCCCGTGTTTTTTTAAATATTTCGTAGCAGTGCATACAGTCAATCGTAAATTTACTGACAAGCAAAAGCATAAATGGATCCGAGAACTTTACAGTGATGCTATGCAGCCCACCTCTGTAATAACCCTGTGTATGTAGCAGTTTTCAATGCAGTAATCAACCCGGTACTGCAGCAGAACCGTGTATGTTTATTTACTATTTTGGCCAGCTATGATTTAACTAAGGTGACGACAAACTGATAAATGAACCAAAGCAGGAATTATTAAAATTCTGAAACGCCTCTGCACTTAAAAACGAATATGAAAGTAAAACTAAAATGTCACAGACTGACCGAAACGCATTCCTCTCAGTAGCTGGTCACATTTTAATTTAAAAGCATAACGTATGTGCTTAACATATTGTAATTGGTTCATGAACGGCGCTGATAAATCAACGACAAACAGAAAATAGAAAGACACGTTTGACTGAGTTGTCGAGTATTTTACAGTTAATATTTCACAGTTCTCAATGTTGGGAAAAAAAACATAAATTATATTTCTAATAAAATATCAACTTACCACGTGCTTTCTGTTGTTGCTGGGCTTGCAATTCCAAAAACTTGGCCGCTTCCAGAAGTGTTTCGATGCTCATTTCTGTCAATTTGAAAAGGCTGTGGCTTAATTTGCCAATAGAAAGGCGATAAAGCAAATGCTAATAAGCGCCCGAGCACTACAGGGAGAGGTTTCCCAGGCTAACGGTGGAAAAAAAGAGGGTAATCGGATACCCCCTCAGCAGAAACTATACCACTTGCGTAGAGGAGTTACAAACAAGATGGCGCTCAGAGTAGTGGGAACTGGGAACAAATAAGGTTTGTGAATCACGCACCGTTTGTAACCGCCCACAGACAGACACTCCCTCCCGTGCACATCAGAGAGAAACTGAGAAAACACGGAGGGACATTTGGATGAGATTAACAACGGTGTAATATATGGTTGAGTCACGTCCGCCACAGAAACACTCTTACTGTCATTTTATTTATTTTTTTAAACATGTAACAAAACGTTGCGCCAACGGTCAGTAAGGTTAGTAGCTGTTGTCAACCGCTTTAGCTCAACAAGGGAGCAGTGTTCTATAATAAAAGGTAGGACAGAAACTATAAGGATTTGTAATGACTGAGGGCTTTCTAGATACATTTTCTACTCACACTCTCCGTGTGTCACGTTTGTTAAATTTGTTATGAGACGTTGCCAACCGTCTCTCCGCAATTTACACGTAGGCGTGACTGCAGTACATTTACATCTCGATGGTGTATTGATTGTTCAACCGCCAATCACCGTGAAGAACAACAAGGTATGGCGTCCGCACACATGGATACGAGCGTTGCAGTGTGGTGAATCTCTCCCGCGTCAAAGCTTTTAGAGGCAGGCCTCACACAGAACAATAAAAGGATATATCGGAAGTACTTTTGATAACCACAGCCGGCCAGTATGAGGCTGAAATTGAAACCAAATCAGAGCAGTACGAGCTGTGAGATGGGGCTAAGAGCATGTAATTCAACAGAGGGCATAGTCCTGACCTACGTTTCCATTACCTCTACACATTTAGTTCAATTTTGAAGGACTTGTATTTAACTGAATATTTTCTACTTACTGCTACTTTATACCAACAGAGGGGGAACCTTTCACATCACTACATACTAGGTACTCTGCAGATTCAGATTAATAATGCACAATATAACCAACAAATACATTATGATGTATTATTTTATATAAAACCACTGATATATAGAATAATGAAAACGAGCTCCACATTACTAGCTGCAGCATTACTGATGTACACTCAATGCATTAATAGTTTTTATCTAATAAAACATTATAGATTATTCCAAGATGAGTACTTTTACTTTTGGTCCTTTAAATACATGTTGATGCCAATTCTTTTATACTTTTACTTAGTAACATTTTTAATGCAAGGTTTTTACTTGTAAGTTAACAGTGTTTCTACATTTCACTACCACACTTTACTACCTATAGGGCAACAAATAAAATTTGGAACAGCAATGTTTACTTAGTAGTTATAAAATATTATATTCTAAACCAAGCAATTTATTAGGAGGGGGGATACAAATATAGATGAGTAGACATAAATATATGTACACCTGCCAGCAAAACTCACTGGCATGTGTTTATTTTAAAGTCACAATCAACAATTATTTTCACTGTCAATTATTCTATCTTCCATTAATCTTTTCCTTATTCGATCAATCATTTAGTCTATAAAATTGCGACAAATAGTGATGCAATTTCCCAGAGTCAAACAGTCCAAAACACTCAATTTAAAATGCTGTGAAATAGAAAAAAATAATAATAATACTCACATTTGAGGTGCTGGAGCTAGCAAATGTTTGGCATTTTTGCTTTTTTAATGACTTGTTAATGACTGATTCTTGTGAATTAATTTTATGTCACTTAGTTGATTAATTTAGCTAATCATTTCTGCTCTGGTCAAATTATTCTTGTAATTACTCTTATTACATTAGCTCAGGAATATCTAGACTTACGGTCTTATACAGTCAGAATCGACCTGTGAATGAAACTTCCTCTTTGTTTTAAATAGAATTACAAGTGCATATTATTATCAGCATATAATCTAACTAAAGTAAGTTACATGCCTGTTTTTTCGCATTGATGTTGCTCTCACATGACTCATACACACACACACACGCACACGCTGGTGGAGTCGAAGTCCTGGCCTTAATGAAAAACATGTAGTACAAGTAGGAACTACATTACTACAGTATCACTACAGTATTTCTACACACCAACACTGACCCTGGGTATTTAGGGTTCTTCCTGTTATTCACTCAGTTCCAATCAGGAAGTATGTCAGCAACAACAAAGGGTAATAATATCGGACCACAATACTAAAGGTTCTCCAGGAACAGGAAACACTACGGGGCTCCAGGAACATCCTGAATTACATAGGCTGTGTGTAAATTTAGTCAGATGGCAAGCCACGGTGGGCTCAATGTGCCATTCACAAAGACAATGTCAAATAAACCTGCAATTAAATGATTTAATCTAATAGATCCTGGAAGGAATAGTTTACAGAAAAAACATACACTGCCCTCTTGTGGTCATTTAAATGTTGCATTGAAAAAGAACCCTTCACTGTCTGAAAGACGAAAAAAGCAAATATGTTATAAAAATGTACATTTATTGCAAATGAACTGAGCACAATATATGTCCAATTTTTATGTATTACCTTAAAAGGTAAACTGCTAAGTACTACAAAAAAAGTATCAAAAGCTGTATACAGTTATGCACATTGTAATCATTTTAACTGTCCAAAAAGAAAATTCCCAACTGACAGGCACTCAGTCATCATCTATAAAAATAATACACGTGCTGTCATTTCACATCTGAATTAACGGTTTAAAAAGAAAAGGGCCTGTTTTTTTCCCTCCACCATTTAGGACTTGGCGACAGACTTTAAGAGCATGTTCTTCAGGTAGGTGCAGAGTTGGTTCATCAGGTCTTTACTCTGACCCTCGACCCAGTGCATCTCAATCACTACATCGTTCTCTTCAGGCATCACGTTCAGCAGACACTTAAACAGGAAGTGTTCCACTACACCGGGGCTCAGTGGTCTCTTGGAGGGGGGTTCGCCTTCTGCAGCAGGTGCTTCCTTTGGGACAGTTTCCTGCCCTGCCTCTTTGGACGTAGAGGACTCCATGTCCACGTCTTCTCCCGATACATTTTCCAAGACCTCTTTGTGTGTTACATCTTTACTCGTCTCAGCTGAAGAAGCGCCATTGCCAATCTGCTCTGCGGGCTCCTGCTTAGCAGCTAGCTCCTGTGCAGACACGCTTTCCTTTTGAGTGCTATCGCCCTGGGTGTTGCTGTCTAGTGTAGATGCAGACTGGTTTTGAAATGTCGGGGTTGTGGCGGGAGCAGCTGTGGCCGCAGTGGTTTGAGAGCTGGCTCCAGCACAGTGCGGCGCCCTGGGAAGCTCCCGCAACTGACGCGACCCTTCACGTCGCTTCTGTCGTCCGTGGATCCACGTGTTCTCCACAGCCGTTAGGAAGAGGCTCTGCTCCTGCTTTCGGCACGGGACACGTTTGTGCAGCACCTGCAGAGTCACACACAGAAGACACTCAGACTAAAGAAGTTTACCGGAGTTGTATTAAAATGAGCTGACCAGTGCACTAAATGACTGCAGGGAAAGAGAAAAGAGGGCAAAACCTGTACAATATAATACCACAGATCTGCAGATAAATAATATCTCTGTGAAGCTTGTGTTTTAAACACTGTCAGACAGGAGTTGACTCAACTCTAAAGTAACTTATGAGGTTGGTGGTGGTTTATGGGTTTACTGTACTACATCATAGTAGTATTTCTCTTTGCATCCTCATTGTAATTTGGGTGCAATTATGCCCCAAATTACAGCCACTCCCTTGTGATTGGATCATCCAAACTGCATTTTAATGCTAAGTGTGAGCAGCTGTCAAACCACCACCACTGTTTAAATCTGTATATTTGCAATGTCATGACAAATGCCACACTGAGGTCAAGGGACACATAGAACCAGGAAGCTTACCCGCAGGTCAGTGAGTGTTTTCTCTAGCAGAGCAGTTATGCTGTCCACAGGGCTGCAGGCAGTACAGCCTACAGCCGAGTCCTTGGCCTGGAGCTCCTTCAGTCCCGCCTGTGGTAGTGTGAACGACAGGGGCTTCCGTGCCTTCTCCAATTTACGCTTCTTGCTGGGAGGAGACTGAGATATAAGAGAGAGATCAGGAGAAAATTAAACAACAACAGTCTGTAGCAGAGAATATTCTGGACGTACTTCAAAATGTGTAGTTTAATAGAGAGGGGAGTGGCAGTGGTTCAGACAAACTATGGAATGTTTTCTTTTCGTTTTTATATTTTTCATCAACTTTATTTTAGTTACACAGACCACAGGAAACATGTATGAACTCTCCAACTGTGTGGCATTTATCCGAGTTGTGTCTCCTCTTTTGAAAAACAAAGCGTCTCATTTCCTTCGTTTGTAACCACGACCTTTCACCTCGACACTTCTCACGCATCTTCCATTTCCACCAGAGCAAATAAACAGGTTGTGAGTATATACTGACATAACAGAGCAACAAACAGTGCGGACATAGATAAAATAGCACAAATTAAGCAATGACACAGTAAAACCTTTAGGCGTGTACAACGGCTTTGGATGGCTGAGGTGAGAGTTCTCTTTATTTCTCTACTGTAGCAAAAATTACTAAGAAAAAAATACTGAGCTAGTGTTGAATAATCAATGATTACTGATTATATACTTTTGTGGGTGTGGTCACAATCAAAAACACTTTTTTTGTTTTCTGACTGTACACTGAGTTTGCTCTGCAGTACACACTGTGCGCAGGCCTTTTTCTCTCTTCATACTAAGCTCTAAGAATGTAATAAACAATGAACCATGTTGCTCATCAACAGATATAGATCATTACTTTTTATGAACTATTAATTAAAGATGAGGATAACCTGAATCATCAATGCATAATCATTACACACCACAAGAGGGCGCTCACACCACACGAGCTCCACCTGAACCTGCCAAAACACAGTTCCTTATTTCTACTCCCTCTAATGTCAGGCTGTGATGGCGGTGGAGGTCATTACCCGACCATGTCTGAATACAACAGACGCTCTGCAGTGATCGTCCCCTGCGCGTTCGCGGCAGCCGACATTTCTATGCCGCACTCGTAAAGTCACTGCAGGCTGACTGAAAGAGGGGACGGCACCGGGGGTCTGCGGCCACACTGTACTGTGACCGAGCAGACGGCACGGCCGACTGACCTACAAACAGCAGAGGGAAGGAGCAGACTGTGACCTTCACATTGCTACACTGATCTGAACTACACTGAACTGAATTTTGATTATTTGTTCATTTTACTGCATGGGCAGACTTTGTCGTCTCACTTTTTTAAATTTATAGTTTGTGATATATATTTGTTTTCTCTTTCTCCAACAACTTTTAGGTGTAACAGAGAAATGTGAAATAAAAGTATTATAAAGAACATGTACGCATCTTTTCCGCATCTGCTTCATTTTCACTAGGGGGGAAAACAGCATCTTCACTTGCCGTAAAAGGTTTTCCAATCTTGATCCTCTGATTTAACTAGGATACTTGTAGATGCATGTTTAGAAGCTATGGACATATTTAATTAATGGATTGATGATGGACGCTGCCTCGCCTGGCTGCTTGTTGGATGCCTCTTTTATTTGTTATTGTTTCTCACAGACCTCTCTCCTCCTTTTCCTGCATGCTCTGTGAGCCCTGCAGCTCATTGTACAATGGAAAGGAAATCAATAACATACACGCCAAACCTGTCTTTTTGTACAGAGCATCCTTGACACACATTATTGCACTAATGCATTGGTACACACACATACGAGCCACATGTGTATAGTTTTACATACTCACCCTTCTACTGGATCCTACCCTCTGACTCTGCTGCTCTTTCACTCCATTATTAATCCCACTTACCCACTCTCACCTCACTGCATGCTCTCTCTCTCTCTCTCTCACACACACACACACACACACACACGGTAGATATAATATAGATATAATATCCAATCAATCTGAGTGCATTGTGTATACACACACACACAAGAAATAAACAATTGCTGCAGATTTCACCTTAAGGCAAACATCATAAAATCACACTCTGATCACCCCTCTCCTCCCAACCCCCTGCACAGGCTCCTGAACTCTGGACCTTCCTGAACCTTTTTCCTGCCAGAGGCCTGTATGAGCAACAACACGCCTCAGGGCTGAGATAAAGCTTGGCAGCCTTGAGTGGTCTATTCCTTCTACTAGTCCTTTATTCTATCTCCATGTGCTCTAATCTCCCCATCCAGTCTCTGTCCTTTTGTCTGGTTTTGCTGGATTTCTTTATCAGCATCTTCACTCCCATCCACCCATTCTCTCCCTTTAATCCATCAAACTCTCTTGGTAATGAGAAGCAACAATAAAATAACTTCATCAGTCCACCATGTCCATTTTCTTTATAACACCGCAGATCAAAAGCAAATGACTCAAAAGATCTATGTCAGAGGCTCTGTGGTGACCTGGAGGCCAGACCATACTCATGATTTCAAGAGTTGCACTAAACTAAAGTCAACCACAAAATAATTTATGGGACCTACTACACCAAACAATTGTGCTGTACAAGGAAAAGACAGACTGCAGAAAATCAAATAATGAGACACTGATTTTAAAGGAGTACTTCACCTATTTAGCATTGAACTCCTAAAACATGGCGTTTGCCTTTGCTGGGATTCAGCCCCCCAGACACTATTTAGCAAGGGAACCATTGCTGCATCCTAGGCATAGCGCCGCCCAAGACTATTTTATTTCTTAAAACCAATCACAAACAAGCCAGAGGGTTTTTCCCCTATACCACAAAGATAATGGGTTCAGCTAGCCTCAAGCAGAGATGAGGAGCGGGCAAAAGAGGTCACGTAAGATCCCAACTCAACATGCCCAGATTATTTTCAGAATTTGTGCAGCTTCCACAAAAAGCCACAAAAAGCTTTACACAACTTTTTTCACATATGCAGCAGTGCTGTCCAAGATCTGTTAACATACTTTGTTGTGTTAAATCAGTCTTTAAAGTAGCTTCAGTCCATTTATACCAAGGCCAGTTTTGAAGACAACTTCCTGGATGAGATATAAGTCAACCTCATGACTCCAGAGATCTAGACAGTTAATTGTGTTGAGTTTCGCTAAGTGTCCACGTACAAGACAACGTGTCATCAATGTCACATCATTGCAATGTGTTAAATAAAGCAAACCAGGAAGAGAGGGGGGAAGAAAAGATGAATATAAAGTAATAGTAGTTTACCAGTAGGTCACAGTTGAATGTATGTCACATGTGTTATAGTCTATGTAACATTAATGAGAACCCCCATGCTCTTACTAGGGATGAGAATCAGCAGAGGCCCCACGATACGATATTATCACGATACTTATGTCACGATACGATATTATTGCGATTTTAAACATATTGCAATTCATTGCAATATTTTATCTTTTTCCCCAACTTCAAATTGTGTCCACAAAGGAAAATTCTTTTTCTAGTGGACTGAAAAAGCAATTTATTAGTGCCAAAAAACAAACTTCACATGTACAATTTATATAATAAAAAGGTCGATACTTGACGTTCGTGTTACGACACGATATTGCCTTGCAAAATATCGCGATACTATGCTGTATCGATTTTCTCCCCCCACCCCTAGCTCTTACATATCAGAGGTCCATAGGACAACAGCACGCACGCACGCACCCACTCTTCAGAGGGTTTGCCTTGCAATGATGGCGAGCAGCTCCAGGGTGTAAATCACAGTGGATGTGCGTGAAAGTGGAGGAGGAGAAAATATAGGCCAATCATTCTGCTCAACTGCTTTTAAGCGGAAAGGGCCAAAACAAGGTGGCGTCCAACAAAACAAACCATCGTCCTCACACAGCCTGCTGACTGCCTTTAGTTTCTCTCGTCACTCCGATATTATTCTTAGTCCTTCAACTGATAACCTAACAGTCCTTGACTTAATTCACTGTCGCTGTTTTCTAGTGATCTCCAACTCTCACTGTCCAGACAACACAATGGTACGGTGCTCACACAGTCCTGCCCTGGCAACTGTTGCCTGGATACAGCATGTTAAAAATCACATAAACATGTCGCCCCCCGAGGGAGGAATAATTGCTTCTAATGGAACGGGACTGGAGGGAAAGAGCATACAATCTGGAGAGGGGCGAGAGGATGGAGCAGGACAGAGGAGGGGGCTTTGCGGTTTTGGAAACATGCAGCAGCAAGTGTCAGGTCTATTTTTTCAGTATGTTGTAGCATCAAAGCGTATCAGGCGGTACCATAAAAAAGGTGCTGAATTTCATCCCCCAGCCATAATGACCACAAAACAACCGGTGGAGTCTCAAGTGAGCAGGACTGGGGTCCTGCAAGTGCACAAGGGGACAGAAATAAGACCTGCGTGGACTCACTGGAACAATCACATCATCATAGAAACTCCAGGCCAGCGCCCACCGCATGGTCCGTCCCTGGCAGAACTCCGTGTGCGTCACTTTAGGCACCTGAGAAAAGGGAAAACAGAAAACAGTCAGGTATGATCCGCAATTATGACCTGTATGCAGCAGCTAAGCTAAGGTATCGAAACTGATCACATTTGGTCAAAACTGTTATTCCCCTCTTCTAATAACAATTTAGTTTCTGGTGGTGCTGTTATTTCTGACTGTCAGTTACTCCAAATTATTTGATCATATATATTTTAAAGCCTTGTCAATATATTGACAAACTTTAAATATACTGATTTTATTTGTGTGCAACATTACCTGAAATTGCTTAAAATATTTTATCTTGTAAATTTATATCTGTTGAAAGAAATACAGTTTCCTCCCTATCAAGGTTCATTTTATTCATTCATGGAAACATAAAAATGACAGTGCTACCATGCTAATCAATCCATAAGAAAAAAAGAAAACATATTTCATGATTAAAACATCAGCTGGAGCCACTGAGGCAGCAGCTGCTGCGAGTGAGGCAGCGTTCTGCGTTTGATGAGATGCATAGTATGTGATGCAGCTCTTCATAACCATATAATTTTCAACAGACAAAGAATTTACTCTGAATCTTCATCCTAGAAAGCACTCAAATGAACCGCTGACATGCAACCTTTGACAGCATGATGCAATGTAAACTGGGCATGCTCAGTCTCCAGGTTTGGTGAAGGCGAGCGGACAACAATCTGATGTAAACTTGTTTCTCCTGCTTTGAGTTTTGGCTTCAGTTGTCCATGTCTTTAAAGGGGTGGTGATGGCGCATAGAAGATGCTTGCCTTTGGTGTGGGAGACCTGGGTTTGATTCCCACTGTGAGACATCTACCATTGTGTCCCTGAGCAAGACATTTAACCCCTAGTTTTTTTTGTGCTGATGGAGCTTTTTAAGTGTCTCTCAGGACTGCTTCAGTAAATAGGTGGAGGAGGGTCACTAAGATAAAAAGGTCAGAAGTCAAAGAGCTCCATATGTGAAACAGTAACCAACATCCACATTTGCTAAATTAAAAAAAAAAAAAAAAAAAAAACCCACATATGAGACGCTCAAGTAATGGGTGATAAAAGCATTAGCATATTAACTAGGATGGGTTTCTGTTTACACACACTTTAAAATGAGGCAACAGTCTCCTCTCTGGACGTTAGCCAAGGCCACACTCTCTCTGATGAGCAGCGACAGCACCCTAAAACCTGGAAGAGCTTTGAGGGATGGCAGCTGGTGGTGCTCAAGTTTCTCCCTCTGTCTTTTTTTTTTTGAGCATGTGAGCGAAGTGACTGGCACAGGACCAGAGGCCTGCAGCAGTCAGGAGTCTTGTGCCGGGCTATTAGTTTAGCTAATGACGCTAATGCATGTTAGCTACAGAGTGCTGTGTGATTCAGTCATACACTGCTGACAGGATTCAGCTCAGTTGTGGCTCGTTTGTGTCGCTGCTTAGCTGACGTGTTAGAAAGAGCTGATGTGTTATGTTTCTCTGGATACCTGCTGCCCTGACGGTGACGACCACCTGCCTCAAACATCACTACACAGTCCCAGAAGAGCATTGGTTTGAGAGGCGAGGCAAAGATTGTTTTAACAAGCTATTATAAGACGCCTTCCTGCATGAGCAAACTGAGAAGCTGTGTAACTCATTGATTGCAGCGCATGCAGATGTATCTGTGAGTGTGTTTGCCTTATGTTGGTACTCACCCCTTGCTTCCTCAGCTCCTCTTTCAAAGGTGTCAAGCTACATTTCTTTCCCAACATGCAGCTGTACCACCTGCAGAAAGAAGAATCCATATTAACCAGCTGTGTGTTGCAGTCTTAGCCGGCTGACGGCCCGGGCATGAACTACCAAGCAGGGATCTAACGAGTTGAGGTGAGCTTTGGGGAGCAACACAAAGACCAAGTAAAACATGAGAGACAGAAAAACATCCGGGTGTGAAGGGTCCACAGTGGAGAAAAGGCCGTTTTGAAGTCGTCCCCTGGGGGAGGACTGATCAATAATCTCTGCTGTGCAATAAAGAGATAGGGTTGGTGCTGATCAATAAGTAGTAGAGTCCAGCCGGGGAAGATGGAGAAAAGATAAACACATGAGGGAGTCAGTCTGGAATGGGTCAATTTTCACAAACCTTGTGAGGGTCACTTGACGTTATTTAAAGCTAATCGTCTGATCTTTGATGATCATAGTTTGGGAAAAAACAAAAAAATGCACATCCAGTGTAATAAATAAATGTGTAAATCATGTGAATATCCATACAAACTCCATCTTTGTTCTGTCCCACCTCACTTTTATGGGTGCATTTCATCCACTCAGTGTCTGACTGTCCAGCTGCCAAATCCAGATGAACGAAGCTCCAACTTTGACACACTCATCTGAGCCGCCTTCAAATGTGCAATCACAGCAATAAGCTATTTACACATACTTTCATATTTTGACCTCTCATTTTTGACCTAACTCTATGTGTAAACTTTGTATGTTTTGTAACTGTAATTTCCCTCTGGGGATGAATGAGGTACCTACCTTCCTGCCTACCTACTTTTTCTAGTTCTTGGTGGAGGTTATTGTCATGTGGGGAGGACTGCAGGGTCTATAGATGATATATACTATACCATTGAATATTTGGATTTGAGACATTTGGCCAGAGAAATCAAGAAGCTGAAGACCTCACCTTGGATGTCACCTAACTGACAAAAATGAAACTAATACATGCAGCTCTAGTCAATATTCTCCCCCAAAAAATATAGAACTGAGCCTCAAAGACAAAGAACTGTGATCTTTGTGTAAAGATTTAAATATACTAACATTATGGAAAGCACAAAAAACTAGTTAGATTCGTATTCAAGTGCAGGGAATGGCTGACTGAAGGACCTTAAAACAGCCATATCCCTAAATGTACAAAGCTACAGTCACACCCAGCTACAGTTTTAAACTAGAAAAGCAGATGATTGGTAATCAGGTTAGGAAGGTATGATGATGCCCAGAGGGGTGAGCATCATGTCAGCCTCAGTTGACGCAATGAAATATTGAACTGCTCTAATATTCACAGATGTTCCCCATTTTTGGACACGGTGGGGAGGAATACCCACAGTAGCTTCCCTCCTCCACCAACGGCTTTTCAAAATACCAAAGTGTGCAGCTGCATCAGCATCCATATTCATCCTTGTCTCTTCACATGCTGAAGCACCGGCATGTGATTACAATCTTATTACTTGAGATGGTAATTTTCATATCAATGACCTGATAAATGAGGAGTGTTACTACATTTCTCACTGGGGTTTTGGGGCATGCCGATGTGTGTTATACTGTGAACGAAGGTGGCTTGCTCTTATTCGACAGTAATTATACTTCAATGGAAAGAAAGGGGAAAGAGGAGCAGGGAGGGGTGGTGTTATGTGGGGTGTCTCAAAGGACCAATCGGTGAAGCTGGCAGTGTTTCCATGGACACCTGGCAGCTCTGGTGTCACAGCATGCTTTTGGGAGTGACAGCCGGCTCCGGTTGGGTTGGCTCGAGCCGCAAACCTGTTCAATAAGACTGGGTTCGTTCTCACTTCCTTTCTTCGCTACACGAGTGTAACATGCAGCCGCACAAGAGGAGGCAGGTGTTGAGATCAGATCTCTCTCTCTCAGGACCGCTCGTCTTTCCACTGACGCGTTATGCAAACATACACCACTGCATGCAGCGCACTCACTCACACACACACACACACACACACACACACAGTACTCCCCTCTGTAGGAGGCCAAGCAGGTGCGACATGTCTAATCAGTTTTAATAGCAGCACTCTGCAGCTCCCTCTATCTGTGTTTCACTCTGCTGCCCCAGTGACAGCCCTGGTAACGGAGGAGAGTAATGTGACGTCCGCTGGAGACAGCACACCCACCCACCCAAACGCAGCTGTTCCCTGTGGGCTGCCGGATACAGCACAGGCCGAGTGTGCGCCAAAATCATTAAACCAACTCAGGGTGACAGCTCCATCAATGTGCAGCAACCCATCTGCACACTTCACCTCTTGGTGTCTCCCCTCGACTGGTGCTCTCAGTGGCCATTTAAACCTCTCAAAACCCCTCCAAAGAATGAAAGTGCAGAGCTCTTGTTCATCCATCGGCCATTTATGTAGCTGTGTAACCATGAAATTTTCTGTCTATGATTGGGTTTCATTAATGTGGTTTACACACACAATAAATACACCTACAACTAGGAAAACAATTCACGTTTTTTTCCTTTCAAAGTCCGTATGTTTTCCTCACCGCAAGCGTTTCTTGAGCTGCAGGCTGTCATGAATGATCCTCTTGACAAACTCCAGTTCCCCGCCCTCCGCCATGATCTCCGTCACACCGCCTGTGTTCACTGAACTGGGAGGAGGTCGCCGTGAGTTCCTGGAGTTTACCCCCTGGAGAGCGCAACAAGACAGACAGATTAAGAAAAATCCTATTAGAAGCCTGTTACTATCGTAAACAAAAAGTGTTTCCTCAGGCAATGTCTGCGTGTGTTCACCCTGAATGGACTGAATACCTGTGCTCAAAGGAGATGTAAAATGTTTAGACAGGCCATCAGTTAGAATGTTTTAAATGTTAAAGGCAGGGAAACTCTTACCTTTGCTTCTAGCTGGTTGGCAAAAAAAGGAGGGTTGCACATACAGAAGTCATACACTAATTCGGTCTCTTCTTTCAAGGCATCCATCAGTAAAGTCTTCTGAGGGACTTTGACAACTAGGACAGAGATGAGGCAGGGATTTATAAGTTGGGTGTTTTATCTAAATCATGACAGCGCTTTGGAAAAACAAAAAAAAAAGGTTCCCTATACAATGTGCAACTTCAGGCTGTTCCAGACAAAAGTTAACACTCATTCTCAGTCCCAAACTGTGGCCTTAGATCACACCATGAGACTATCCATGTCAAAACTAAAAAAAAAGTGATAAAAGCCCAAATATATTCAATAAACTGTCCCACAAGACAAAGAAAGGCACAAGATCCTCACAATTTAGAAGATGGAACTAGAGAAGGTTTTTTGAAACCAATTTGTTTTAAAACAATTAACATACTGCTTAAATGTAGCATGTTAATCTCTTGTGATATATTGTTTCTTCAGGATGAGTGGATCACATTTACCTTTAATGAGCTCAGACAGGTTGTTCTGCTCCACGTTTTTCGTAGCGTAGTCAAAACAGATGTCGTCCACCTCTGTAGCCAGAAAGTACCAGCCGTTCATTGTGGCTCCCAACAAGGGGTAGATACAAGACGCCCCCGTGCCTGAGGAAACATCACTCATTAGGATGATGAATGTTTATGACTTTTATTGAACAATATGGAAATATACTGAGTTGCTGTTTAAAGTAAATGGACTGCATTTATATAGCGCTTTTCTACCTTTCTACCAACCCTGTGATTAATGGACGACCCGGTCTACCCCCCCGATGGCACAGGACGCCACGCTAACTACAAAGATTGTATGAAAGGGACATTTGTCCCCGAACGTGAGATGGCGTGCTTCTGAAGAATTATCTTTAAATCAGTGGCCATAATTCACAATAAATGTCAGTTCCAGCAGCAGTTATTAAATCATTCACATATGACAAGCTGCATGATTCAGGCCAGGCTCAGACAAAGGTTGCATCCGTTAGTAAAAGGAAGCGCCCAGTGGTGATCCATCAAGCAGCAGACAGTTTCAATCTGCTTAAAGAAAGATTCAGAGGTCACCGATCAGTGACCTGCGGCCCTAAAGAGGAGACACCCCCCCCCTTACCTGCAGGCACAATCACAACACACACAAAGACAGACAGAAAGGCAAACAAGCTGTTACACGTGAATGGGGATTTGACTGGTAAGTGCTGGGAACACTGGGAATGACTGGGCTCATGTGCACCAGCTGGAAGCACCAACTGACATTTTGCAAGCCGCTCTGAGCTGCTGGCAGCCACATCAAGAATAAACAAGAGCAGTGGGTCTCAAATGCAAATTAACTGCGGCACACTCGGCTGAACTCAACACAATTTTTGTAAAATTTTTTCCTTCTACATTGAATTTCATCAATATCCAGTCCACAGATGAGCAATTGGTCTGTTCCTCTACTCTTTCTTGTAGTTTTAGTTACTTATCATAATCTGCAAGGAGAAAGTATCTCCTTCCAGATGAGACAGCTGACAGTCAGATTAAAGTCCACAAAAAACAATTCAACTCTTTTGAAACCGCTCTTTTGATTTTTTTGTAAAACAGCGCTCTGTTTTTGCTAAGGTCATTTCTGCAGTTAGACGCAGCTTGATAAATATTAAATGTACAATAAAAAGCCATTTTTTATGTTGCAGTTTAGCAGACTTGCTAGCAAATTCAACATTACTCGCACATAAAAACCTTAATTTGTAGGACCTTATGAAACTAAAATTGTAAGAATCAGGCCCCTCTGCCTGTAGTTTGAGACCCCTGAGGTGGAGGGCTCCGTTAATCACTGATGCCAGGACTGAATCCCTGAGTTACATGAAAAATCAGTAATGTAGCTCAGTTTATTTGGAGCTTCCTCCCCACGTGATGAAGGTGATACCTATCGTACAAACTGCAAGATGGCACATTTTCAGCAAATGACACAAACAGCTGTGGCAGTACCAATGTCAATGCCCCTGCGTGGTTGCTTCTGGCCGTCAATGAGGTCCTCCACCCAGTGGATGTAGTTGAGGCGGAGCGGGACGGTGGGTATGAGGCGCTCCAGAGGGATCTCAATGGTCAAACCAAAGTCCTCCTTCAGCAGGGTGCAGGTGAGTGCTCGCACTGCCTCCGGCTCTTTGAAATTCACACTAGAGGAGAAACAAACATGGCTGAATGAGTTCATAGCCACTGAGCCATTAGAGATGTCAGCATTTATACAATGTTATTATTACTTACAGGAATGGAGATCAAAGCTACAAAAAAGGTTGTATTAAATCAGAATTTTGCTTAAAGGATGATTTCAATTTAGTGAGTTGCTGATCCTCTTGTTTTACCAATGAGGCCAC
The DNA here is from genome assembly GCF_021292245.1 of Micropterus dolomieu. NCBI lineage: Eukaryota > Metazoa > Chordata > Actinopteri > Centrarchiformes > Centrarchidae > Micropterus > Micropterus dolomieu. The sequence continues at coordinate 21,631,458 of NC_060166.1, read as the reverse complement.
CTGACAGCAATTTACCAAACTGCTCTTAATGCGGCACTTCATTAACCCTCTGCAGCCCTCTGCACTGAGCCTCATTACACACACACACACACACACACGGGAGATAAGCAGCCCATCAATTCAAACAATCCCCTGCTAATGACAATGAAATTCACATTTACCACACTGCTAAGACCTCCCACTTTTAACTCCCAATTCTCCATCTCACTTGCTCCGCTCTCCCCCGTCCTTTCCTCTCAACATGTTTAATGATTACAGCTGTCACACAAGCGGACACGAGTGAAGCAGGCAAAAAAAATAAAACGCGTGGGCGAGATAGGTATAATTAAAGCTTTGCTGAGCGTTTTCGCACCTTGGCAGATGTAATTAGACACATCCTGGTGATGGGAGCGTCTGGCACCTCCTGAGTTTGGTGTGAGCGTATACCATTGAAAAATGAAAAACAAAACATCTATGTGCTGGTAGAGATGGAGAAAACTCTGAGGTCCAAAGCAGTTCCTCTGATTGATTATTTCTTTTCACAAATCAATTAACATGCTGCAATGTTTTGCTCGCTTAGTATTCAGCTCCTCTTTGGTGATACTTCACAACTAATAGAAGTGAATCCCAATTTCCATTTCTTTCTTCCAGAAAGCCTCCAACAATTAGGTTTAAGTTTAGACTGATAATAGTCCTGTGTTGCTTCAGGTACTGGGTGAGACAAAAATACTATCCAGGATGTCAAATTTGAGTATGAATAGAGTTTGAAGGTTTATCAAAGGCCAAAACACTGCACCACAGTTCATAATATAATGAGGAAGGATTATCATGGCGCTAATCATTTCATCTTTCTTCACAAAGACTGCAACATAAACAGCAGAAATACAGCGATCATGTTACAAATGATCTGTGAAGGGATGTAAGCTTTCACATTTGATTGGCCAATTCAACATTGCTGGATGATGATATGTTGGGACCCAAAGTCTGTCTGAGCGCCACTAAAGCACAATTAAAAACTGGAATGGTAAGGCAGCTTCTGCATTTCTTTTAATTACATAGTGCATATCCTTACACATATTTGTATTTATGTTATGCATCAGTTGGTTTGTGATATGTTATCACAAACAAACTGATGCAGAGTAGGGTTGGGCGATGTCGACAACATTGCCATCGGACGATGTCTGCAATGAAACATCGGGACATACGATTAATACAAAGACTTCCCTCAGTTAAAAAGTTGGTATTACGTGACAAGTCGCTGACACAGTGGATATTTTTGTCTATCAACAGTAATACTCTAATACTCTGGACAAAATTAGTTTGGTAAACATGTTATTGGCCCACAGCTCCTTTGTGCCTATGGATCTCCTGGCATGTTAATTTGGCCCCGAGTCTGGTTCCAGTGGGACTCTGGAGTGTGAAAGCAGAGCAGACCAGGCACAGTTTTTGTGATGGTACATGTGTGATTTTAACACGTACGGGCAACAGAACTAGAGCACTAGGATTTCCCCCCAATGATCAGAAAGTGAAAAGAGGTTCGTGTGTGGTGCTCATGATACTACTACTCCATGTGTTTTGGCAATATATATATTTTTTTCCCGTAGTCCGGACTAACTAAACTGAACTACAGATGTAAAAGCAACATAAGATGAAGTTGAGGGGCCTGGTTTGAGGGCCACAATGGCCCCGTGTTTTGTGTCTGGCTAGCAATTTTTGTCGTCATCACCCCTCTCTCTCCTAATTTCCGATCATCTCTCAAACTGTAAGCTGTCTAATAAAAGGCAGAAAAGGCCCCAAAACATATTTGTTTAAAAATAAAGAAAAAAGGTTAACTGTATTACGACAGAATGCAAAACAGGGGACAAGCTTGCCTTGCTCCTGAGGTGACTCTGGTCACTGAACTCTACATCTTCATTCAGGAGTCGTAAAAACTAAAGCCCCTCAACCAGCTAGGTGCAAGGAGGATACAAATGAGAAGCGATTTACCTGTAAAGTCTGACATCAATCTTACCCCCCCGTGTGTCTTCACCTAAATAACATTTTAATGGTCCTGTTTAATTTAGCGGCTGAAGGAGCGTGACCTCTTGGAGAAACACCTGGCTCCTCTGAGGACATAAGACTCGTCTTCAAAAGACTAAGAAGAAAAAAAAAAAAAAAAGACATTGGCGCTTTAAAAATGGCCTGAGCTTAGGGGAGGAATCTAGGTAATGAGGGAGAAGTGATACATCAGCATAACGGCTCAACCTTTTCCAAAATGAAAGCATGCCTCCCTCATCTGTCCGGCTCTCAGATATTCTGCCCCCTTTCATTTCTCCTCAGAGGCATCATTAGATAAAGATCAATATTCAGAGAGGGAGGCTGCACAGGCCAGCCCTCTATTTTTAGCTCCTTTAGTGTGTGTGTGTGGTAGCATGTGTGACTGTGTGCATGCGTGCGATGCAGACGATAACTCCCATCAGCAGCACTGCGAATGCCACGTTGCCATGGCAACCCCACCTACTGAACAGACTAGGAGAGCACGCAAATCCGGCCACGCTGGAGCAATGGCTGAAGCCAGACGGGAGCGTGCCCGCGATTTACGTCTCTTGCTGCCACGTAGGTGCCCTGCTGTGCGCCAACGACGGGATTCAGTGTGGGACAAACCTGAAGGAAAAAGTTGTGATGAGACTAAATGTGTGTTTGGGAATCACAAATAAGTTACAGCTCAAAATGTAAATTCAGCTCACAGGTTTAGGTAATAAATAGATCTCGTGAGAAAAAGCAAATGAAAAAATAATAAATAAAATAGTCCAGGGAGACTCTGCAGGTGAAGAAGAGATTTAAGTGATGAGAAGCAGAACAGTCTTTGGTGTAGATTGATGAACAAGACAATGTCATTAGACCGGAGGGGTGTTTACTGCTGAGACAAACAGCTCGCTCTCACCGCCACGCTACATGATCAGCATGAAAGCATGTGTGTGTGTACACACACACACATGCTTTCATTCTCTGTGACCTTCAAGGTACATCTACTTCACTCCGAGTGTGCAGAGAAAATTTATGCTGATTAGCAGCAACTTCTCGTCAGGTGTTTTCTCTTTTTATACACTGTCTGAAATACATTTTGAGTCCTGAAATGAGTGCATCACTTAAAACATGAATTTAAAGCTAAACTTACTTTGAAGATCTCTGAGCTCATTTACTGATATTTTGCAATTCAGCAATGCTGTAAAAAAATGGCTAGATTGGATACCAATAACAACCAGCAATTACGGCTAAATTTTCTAGATGTTTCGCTCAGGATGAGTACTCTGATCAATGCGGTTTATGAATAAAATGTTTGAGTTTTGCAAGTCATCAAAATCTGACTTGCCCCCCCCCCCCCATTTTTTCCTTTTATTTGTCCAATTGTTTCATTTTCACAAAACATAAGATACAAAATAAGAACCAGTGGGCTGGGATGAGGTCATTGATTAAACATGCACAAATAAGCATTTACACTTAATTACACAGGAGTTTATGTGCATTTGCCCCAAAGTATTGCAACTTTTTGATTGCATATCTTGTCAATATACTGGACAAACACACAGTTTGAGTGCCAACTGTGGAAATGAAAAGTAATAGATGTGACTGGAAATTTATTAATTTTGCAAACCCCCCCCATGTGCACTCCCAATTGCAGTTTAGCAGAACAAGAATATTTTTGGTTTAGGGATGAAGTTCACTTATCTGCCGACAACCAATTAACCACTCACTCGAGCTTATATACCGGGTTCTGTCTGTGTTGGCTCTAGAAAACCATATTGCTAATCAGAAAACACTGATCAGCCCTAACACAACCCAAACTACAATTCATAATTAACCTGTTTTCAGATAAATGTTTTGGGACACTGTGATGGTGATGCCTGGATATTAAGAGCCCCATGCAGAACTCAGTCGACAGTCTCTTCGCAGCAGATTTGGTGAAATATGTAAAAATAGGGTCCTACCTAAGGCAGTGAGTTTCCTCTTTTAGCTCTCTCTTCATAGTAAAAAACATCTGTATGGTAATGCCTCTGCTGGGCTTCCCAGTGAGGGAAATTGCAGGTTTCCATTTATCAATTTAAAATGTGGCATCAGAGGTCATAATTATTCATTAATTTGTGAAAATGTAACATTTCATTAATTACGGGGGTGAAAATCCTTCCGCAGATGATCCGTCTCGCAGCACATAAAAATATGACTACCAAATTAAATGTCACCCAGGCTGTTGCATTTTTAATACCCATTCATACTTCCTAATCCCACCCCTCTATCTGCCTGATCGGCGCCCCCCTTCTCCTTCGCCAAAAACTGAAACAACATTCAGACTATTTTGGGGTTTATCTGTTCCTCATTTCCAATCACATCTCCCATATTTCTTCTCCTGCCGCCTCTGGTCTCAACTCGACTCTCTGCCCACTGCTATCAGTCTTCCCCACTGACGATCCCTTAATGCAGGGACACACGTTTCCCCCCAAGGATTGAGTGAGTGTCTCCCCAAGATTACTCTCATCCCTAACGTGCCGCTTTAATGCTTAAAAAACCCAGTAGATGAATTCATTGGGAAATACAAAACCACACTAATCCCACCACTGATGGAATGACAGACTGACGGGGAAGGAGAGCCAAGTTTCAGCAGACGGCTAACCAGAGCTGGCGGTGCCACACACAAAGTGAGACGCAAATCCCGGACATCGGTTCATGTAGCAGGAAGAGAGAATAAACTGGCAACTGAATTCTGTTTAAAGGAAGAATGTGCAGATACAAACTTCTTTCCATGTGCTGGACAGAGGACAAATTACAACTGTGCCACCTTCAGGTCACCATTTTAATTTCTACAATACTTTATAGCCAAATACCTGCCAAATTAATGACATTCCCATCAGCCCCAGCTACTTTGCATTTGGTGCTAATTAGCAAATGTTAGCATGCTAACACACTAAACTAAGATGGTGAACTCTACACCTGCTGAACATCGGCATGTTAGCATAGTCATTGTGAGCGTGTTAGCAAGCTAACATTAGAAAGTAGCTCAAAGCAGCACTGTGCCTGAGTACAACCTCACAGAACTGCTAGCAAGGATGTAGACTAGGAGGTTGACATTTTTTTTGGGAGTCAATTTCACTAATCATCAAGGGACTGGGACGTGAGAAAAAGTCAATGTTAGTGGGCGTAACGGGACTCAGATCAGTTTTTATATCTGTTTTTTATATAAATATGTAGTTCTAATTTTAATAAACATTATTTCCTACTTTCTTTTAAACTGTCATGTGATCAGGGCAGGACCGAGACATTTTTGATGGAGTGAGATGGGTGAAAAGTCACTCCCATGTCAACCCCTAATTTAGGCTCTTAAGTCTCTTATCAAAATTGTTGTCCAATTATTTTAAATACTAAAATCTACTAATGGTTACATCACTAAGAACACTAATGAACTAACTGAATGTAGCCTGCTTTACTTGTTTATTTCTGTCTTTTCACAGTCTAAAAAAAGTGACACAAAAGCTGGCTAATGAATTCCCTGATTGCCTACATTAAATTTTCACGTTGGATGTCCAGGCCCAACGCTACCAGCCCTTTGTCTGTCATCTGTCTGTCAGTCTGTTGATGGGCTACAGACAGATAGTGAGACATTACAAACTGATAATTAAGACTTGTCACAGACGGGCATCAAGCTGAGCTTTACAGCGTGCCCACACATGCACGCTCGGTCCACCATGAGATGATTGACTGGCCACCTCACAGCCACAAAGGATCAGCCCACACCAATATGTTCACAGTCACACACACAGATGTTCAGACTCAGTGCAGTGACACCGCGTTCGCATTCATCTGCATAACACAGACAATAACAAGTGACTTCCTCACTGAGCAGACGTGGTACCTGTTTCATAAAAACTCAAACAAAGAGGGAGGAGAGTGTCTCGGTCCTGACGGATGAACAGCGGTCCTCAAATACAAGCCCCACAATAACTGACAGTTCCTACATTCACTGGGAGTTTGCTTTGTTTTCAAAAGACATTTGTATCGATTGAGAAGGACTGTTTTTTAAAACTCAATTTAAAAAAAAATGACAAGTTGACATGTCTTTCTCATAAAGACTAGAACCAACAACTTAACCAAGATAAATCGTAAATGCTACTTTAAATGCGTTTTCAAATAAAATAGTCATCTGAAATGTTTCGGTAACAGTGCAAATATATATTATAATATTCCCTGATATTACAAACCCATTTTTAAAACACAAAGCAGCTGCACAAGAACACTGGCTGTATAAAATGCAGTCTAAAACTAGCAGAAGTATTTTTTATATGAAGGAAATATCCAATTAGAGCCATCACAATTATTCGATTAGTTGTGAACTATTAAATTTATCACCAACTATTTTAACAATAGATTACGGTTACCAAAATTCTGATTACAGCTTCGTAATAATGAATACTTTCTGGTTCGTTTAGTCCTGTATGACAGTAAACTGAATCTCTTTGTGTTGTTGACGTAAGACATCATCTCAGGCACTGACTAAGGCATTTTTTGTTTTTACCATTTTCTGACATTAATTGACAATGAAATAATCGTTACTTGCAGCCCTATATCCAAGAATGAGTAAAAAAAAAAAGATTAAGAATTTGACCAAGCAAATTGATGTCCGTATTGAAAGTTTGTTAACAAAATGTTCATTCTGTTCATAAATTGAAAATATGTGTTTGTGCAGCAGAATGCCCTGGACAGCAGAGGCTAAAAGTAGTTTGACAAGGCAAAATTCAGTAAAACAATATAGAGGCTAAGAGCAAATTTTACAATAACCTAATGGAGCTTTACTTCACATTTGTCTGAAAGGTCACTACGGTAGTCTACAGCTCCTTTGTAAAAAGCACAAATTCAAAAAAAAAAAAAAAACACCTAATGACCAAGTATTAATTTCGTATGTTCCACAATTAACATGAAAAATGTGACTCAATTCATTCTTCTTCTTCTGAAAATTCTGACTATGGAGAAACACTGATAACTGCACTTACTTCTCGTAAGCAGGTAAAGCACAGGTGTTAAATAATAACATTAACAAGGTATTTCTGTGAGCTAGTGAGCATGCACAACAGCAGGACTCTGAAACTGGCACACCTGGATGGAATGAAGCCATGGCTAATTAATAATTGTTAGTTACACATGTGCTTTACCTGCTTTAATGTCAAAACATCTACTGCTAAAAAGGCCTATCACAATAAAAAGCAAACAAAGATAGATGTCAATAAAGTCTAATGACATTAACTAAATCAAAAGCATCTCTGATTTATCCATCCACCCAATCCCGGTTGTTGTCGTCTCAGGTTTAAATATCTTCCTCCAGCTCACCTACATTACATTTATTCATTTAGCTGACGCTTTTATCCAAAGCGACTTACAATTGCTATACATGTCAAAGGTCGCACGCCTCTGGAGCAACTAGGGGTTAAGTATCTTGCTCAGGGATACAATGGTGGATGGGTCACAGTGGGGGACTGAAACAGGTTCTCTCACACCAAAGGCAAAGTCTTACCCATTGCGCCACTGCCACCTACATGGTTCGCTTATTGAGTGGAAACACAAACATCCGCCTAGATGTTTCATATTTATCTGCCAATGCATGTGTCAAACTGGAAACAAGTGCATGACAGGGAGAGAGTACACAGGACAAATTCTGTACCCAAACACACCTCTCCCAGCAACACACCTAGCAATGATGAGCTCACACTGTTCGACGTCAACCCCACTAATCCCACCAGATACATTCTTCCTTTGTTCTCCTACCTGGACTTTTTCACATCATGATTTCTCAGCATCATCTCGCCGGGAAGGGCACGCACATGCACGTTTCAGTCATATAATTTGTGTCTGCTCTGAGAACAAGGTGAAACACTGGAAGCTTACAGGACTGTTTTTGATTGACACACTAACCCATTTTTTAAATTAGGAGTTTGTTTTAAACTGTCACTCACGCACACTTTGTGAAGTCTCTCTAATGAGGAAAAAAAGGAGACCACAGCAAACAGGATGGAGTGAAAAAGAAAAAAAAATCTTTTGACGTTGGGTCCATTAATCATTTGTTCAGGTTTCATCTTCCTCCTGCTGCTGCTGCCAGAAGCTGTGTGAGCAGTAAAGATCAGACTGAGTCAGCTGGGGCCCGAGCGGTGCCCTCAGGGCCTCGATTCCATGTCCAAAGGTAAAATCTCTCAGTCGTAATAATTAGGGTTGTGTCGATCAAACTTTTTTCTTTCCCCACTATCAACTCAAGATATCAGTTCTCTCTTTTTCCCCCAGATTTTAAATCTGCATGGCTCAGTGCACGGAGCTCACTGGAGTGAAGCCAGGGATTACTGTGGAGCTAAATACTCGGTGGTCCTTAGTGAACTGAGCTAATGAATCTGATATTTGGAAACACTGAATTTGATAAGGACATTGACCAACATTATTACAGTTGTGTTTTTTTGGTCTATCACGTCATGGCTGATACCCGATTGGCTTGAAAGGTCAGAATTAGCACTGATACCAGTTCTGTGTATCAGGTCAGTGCATCCAGAGTTCATAATCATGAGCTGCATGTCCTGGTGAACGCTGTTTAAAAGTGTGAAGAACAGCGGCGTGAGATGAACATGGCCTTACTCTCAGTGTGCGTTACAGTTCATCCCCCAAAGTGTTGGATGGATTTGAAGTCAGTGCTTTGTGTAGCCCATTCAAGTTCTTCCACAACAAACTAAAGAAAAACAAAAAGCATAGTGAAAGAGGAATTTCTAGAAAGGGCAATATCTGAAGAAATTGCGGTGTGAATGCTGTCTATTGAAGGGCTTGAGCTAAACTGAACTGCTGGCTTGAAAAGCTGAATAGCACAAATGTGTGAAAGATAAAAAGAATATTAAATGAATATTTTAAGGATTGTTGAAAAGCTGACGCTAAACTTCATTGCTGGCTTTAAATTTGCATGAAGTAGCTGAAGGACTATGAAAACTGGGAAATACGGGAAAGGCTCTACATACTATCGATATGATTTTACAGTTGAATAAACCACAAATTGCACTAGATGTAGAATATTTCAAGGTTTGAATGGATTTTCTAGCTGAAAGACATGAAAAAGTTGAATTAATGTGAGAAGTGTTGTGAAGATATGACCTGAATTGGGCAAGTCAGTCACTGAAATCTTCTCAGGGTCTTATAAAGATGGGAATAAAACGCAATTCCATGCAACCAAGAATGTCCCCCCCCCCCCATTTCAGCCATTTCAGCCATTTCAAACCATGAGAAATCAAAGATCAAGCTCACAGGAGCTGCTGTGTGGGCAGGAATAAACATTAAACACTCTATACAGTCTCGGGTACTTACACGGGTCTTCCGGTGAGGCTGGTGTGCACGTGCTGCTGGAAGTCTGGATATTTGGATGCCAGGTAACCGAAGTCAGGTGGTTTGTCTTTGTAACGGTTTCGAGGGTGCATGGACTTATTCAGGGCCATGATCAGAGCACTGACTTAGAGAAGAAGGGGGAAACAAAAATAAAACAAAGAGCATACTGATAAGAGTAGAGAAGTTACCTTTGAAACAGCTAACGTTTTATATCGACATGAAACATTTCTGGTAAACTAACTACGGTTGGTAACGTTACAACTGATTATGGCTGCACTGATGCTACATTTTAAACTGTCTTAACGTTAGTTTGGAGCAGTAAGCTAACATTTTAAGCTAACGTGTAGACAGTATTACTTACCTTTATTAGAGTTCTCCTTGTTTTATTCAAGCCTGTTAATACTCTCTGACCAGCGATGACTTTATTGGACTAAACATCTCAGCAGAAAAAAGCTACACACAACTCACGTTGTCCAAACGTTGTTCACTTTGGACTTTCTGCAACTCTCTTCCTGGATGTCTGCGACGTCACCTCTCTACGCAGATGCGTGTTTACGTCATAAAAAAAACGGTTCCCATATAAACAGAGTTGTTGACTAACCGTCACATATTTCTATTACAAAAGATATTTTACTGTTTTTTTCAACATTATAATCACTACTTAAAGCTGCCTGTTTTAAAATGTGTTAGTGTATTTTGAATGTTATCATCAAGATTCATATAAAACAGACTAACTTAACATATACAGTATTACAGTTACACATTTTAAAGTTAGTCTGACACTTTTTTTACTTAGTTTTTTAGAAGAAAAAACCACATTCAATTGAGCAGTGCTTAGGATAAACGAGTTCAAAAGTATTATAATTTTAATTTAAGCTTTGAATGTACCACCTTTAGGATAAATGGAGCATTGAAATATCCTTTGATCCATTAAGTTCTGGGGAATAAAACAATAACATAACAGCTTCTGGGTGGGTCTGTCAACAGTCAGTCAATCATAATTTTAACGGCCCAACTTCAAATGAACTCCAAGCAAATAAGCAGGACAACACAGATGCAGATTTTCTTCTTTTATTATATCGCAAACAATGACATCCAGGTATACTGTTAACATTTGCTGAGTGAAGAGTGAGACCATAGTGGCGAAAACATCTTGATCTCTCCTGTAGGAGCTTGTTGTGCAGTCTGAAGTCCTCGGACGTGGTAAACGGGCAGAGGACAGGTGGACGTGAGGCCGGAGGAAACGACCCACAGACAGTTAAAAATTATCTGTCGGCCCCTTCACACACTGGACCAGAGCAGAACAAATGGGATTGCTTGGGACCTGCGAATAGCAAAAGGGGACTTTCTTCAACACCACCACCAGCAGTGTTGTAGTTTTTCCAACAATTCTTACAAAAGACACAGAACACAGATTGTCCTGACCTTCGATCAAGCACCTTCCTCAGGTGAAACCAAGGAAGGGAAGAAGTTTTAAGTTACATTTTATCGTCTGGCATGTCATAGTGTGACCCTGAGGAAACAAAAGTTGGCCACACAGTGCTGGACCAACAAAGACAAGCTGATTTGTCACGCTAAACCAGATTGTACTGACAAATGTCTCCATTTTTTTGGCTTCAGCTAGAACATTTAACACATTAGCATCTTCATTAGCCATGCCAAATTGTACTACAAAATCAGCAGATTCTCTGCCCTAACTTCTGAGGGAAACTACTTTAGGCAGAGAATCAGCTGATTTTGTAGTACAAAACAGCTTGTGGGGGGTGGGGGGAACATCTTTGTAAGGGGACACAAAAGTATAATATTCCCTGAAAGAGATGGTCTCTCATCTGGGACATCCTAGTCTGCCACAATCCCGTTGCTTTTACATAAGGAGGATGTAAACCCCCTTAAATTAGCATCACTCACGCTCACACACACACACACCCACCCACCCACACACACACCCACCCCCCTCCCTAACCAGCCTTTCAGCAATGAACAGAGCTGTCTGAACTCAAACCATTTTATGTATGCAATTATTCACGTTATAATCTGTTAATTGTGAGTTTTATAGGCGCTGGTAGGCCGATCTCATTAGGTTGGACAGAACCAGGCTAACTGCTCCCCCCGTTTCCAGTATTTCTGCTAAGCTAAGACAGGGAAGGCTCCAGTATTTAAGATTTTAAAAGAACACTGCTCTGACAGCTCTGCCTCTGGTGCAGGTTTACATGCAGCAGTGCTACATCAACAGGTCACATTAGACTCTCAGTAGCCACTAGCAGGAGCTTGAGCAGCAGGTCAACACATCCAGTACACACAGGAGGAGGGAAATGTGGCAAAGAAGCGAAGATGAGGAGATCAGTTAAGCAGTGGAATTCTTTATTAGCCAAGAACTGCATTGGAATGAAAAGGCTAATCAGAAATTATAGGTTTATGCATTTATCAACATCATTAAACTGTAATGTTGTCTTTGATCATCATTAAAGGACCAAAGAATTAGTGAAAACAGGGATGTGCAAGATTAATGAACCACCTTGTCAGCTACCGTTAGAAGCAAGATGTTTCATTTGTCCTCCAAGGGGAGTGGAATGGTTTGTTTCTACAGCATGGACTGGTTTACAGGTATTTTCCATTTTTTTCCAAAAATGTTCCTGCTTTACAGTTACAGGCTCCGCTCAAAGCTCAAAAGGCTGAACATTTGAGGAAAGACACTCAGAAGACGTTTGCATACGTGGGACGTGGTCTGTGGGGTTTGTTTGTAGAGGTCGTCGCTGCTCAGGCTTCAGCATTGTCCTTCATGTGTGATTAAGGAGGTGCCACTGCCTCTTTTTTAAAGCAGGGAGCTCTTTTCAAGCTCAGCAACGGACCTGTCTACAGACAAAACAGCATCAACAGATCACTTGTCTGCTGCTAGCATTTCCTCACTAATCCTAAATTCCCATCCAGTTCATCCTTTAGTGCGATAATACAAAATTGCCAAATCTCTTAACAAGCTAAATTTACATTTCATATTTTCACAGAAAACTGATTTTTTTTATTTATTTATTTTTTTACTCAAAACCATTTTTACTAAGCAGAACATATTTCACCCCTCAAAAATTTGAGATCTTTGCACATCCCAGATATCAAACCCAGGGGGCTCACTTTGACTCCTCATCACGCCTTTATGTTTTCTCTTCAGCGGGTTGTGTTTACAGACTTCAGAGGTGCCATGGGACAACTGAGCATCTTCTCACTTTACATAATTCCTATGGTACACGAAACCCTGCCATGGACTGACTGGTCAGGGGGATTACAAGTGGACAAAGGCTTCAGTTTAACAAAAGTCTGACATGCAGGGTCACAGGAAATCGTCTCCTAAGGTCAAGTGTTAGAGATTAAACGGGTGTAATCCCTGAACTCTGCTCAGGTGATACTGTGACCCAAGGCGCTCACTGACAGCAAAAGCCAAAACAAACGTGCTCTCTACGTTTGGGCTTCTTGTGAAAAACTTTACAGTTATTCATTTGGCCACATTTAAACGTTTTATTCTTCTCTGCTGATGAATTAAATGGGATAATTTATCTAAAGCCTAGCAGCGGTTCATGTGCCACCACGACAAGAGTACAAAGCTGTTTGTAAGCCCCCGAGGTCCAAGGACAACAATTTGAAACATTCGTATATACAGCCATTAAAATATTACCTAGTTCCACATGAAGAGAAATGGTATGCACACTTGAGAAGTGATGTTATAAAGCTACAGATTATTTCAATAACAAAGCCCCACAGACAATCGCATCTTATATGCTTTTCCTGCCTTATCTCTCGAAAGTTTCACCAAGCTAGGCACCAACAGACTACGACAGTGAAGGAGAGAAATAACAGAAGAGGAAAAAAAAAAAAAATCCTAAATAAAAAAATAGACAAAAATAAATCTTACACATAAAGACACTGTCATTTCTTAAATTATCGGTTTTTAGTGCCCTACATTTTACACCCAGTCAAAAACATCTGTCTTCGGTTGGTCGGTAAGGCTGCGTGACAGACGGCCAGCCCCGTGGTAAACCTATGGTACTTCTAGACGTTATGTAAATTTACAGTATACAATTTTGGATTACCATGCAAGAATACTTTTTTTGTGTAACATTTAATAGCTCGATCTACATCCAGGAATAATTTACATAGAAGGACAATAGTTATTGGACCAGAGAGCGCAAGGGGTAAATAACCATGGTGGTAAGTGCAGCCGGAGGAGGACATGATGATGATCGGGTGAGGTTTAGGTTAGGGGAGGGGAGGGGAGGGAGGGGGATGGGGGTCCAGAGGAGCGCCTGGGTAATTGGGGTGGTGGTCCAATCCTCCAAGGTCCAAATCAGCGGCACTCCCACACTTTTACTGTTTGATCTACACTCCCAGTGACCACATAAGGAGCAGCCTTGTGGAAATCTGCGGAAGAAACAAAAGTTCATCAGAACAAAGAAAAAGGAGAGAAAATGGAGAATTAATGCAACACGACTAATTCACACATTTTTCAGAGTTTCCCCTTTCAATAATGTAACGCAGAGCGAGAGCACCACAACAGTAGATTCAGATACATTTGTCTGTTTGGGCTGCGAGGAACACAGCACTGTACAGCCGAATTGACTATCACACCTCAACATCATTCTGTATACATGTGCTGTTTTCCTTGTGACATGCCTGAGGATTTGGAGCAAACTGAACTTATGAACCCTCTGCTACTGTTAAAATATAAACAGGCAGCCAAAACTATACTTCTTTACTTTTTAGTGTGAGAAACACAGCTGTTATCGAGTGATGCCATCAAGCTGATGTAAGCAGTGATTCAGCAGTCTGAAACAAGGATACTTTTCACATCACAGATTTTTTTCAGCAATTCAAACAGTGTTTATTGACAGACGTTTCTGCCGGTCGGATAAATTTACCTCATCAAAGCTGTGTAGGGAGGATTAAAAATGGGAACGTCATCTTCCTGTGCCACAGCCATAAACATTAGTAAAAATAAGGAACATGGATGAGATCGCTGCATACAGGTCTTGTTGGCCAAGATGCTGACAATGTAATTGAACAATTCCTTGCTCCATTCCTGGTTCAATTAACAAGAGACAGCCAACAGACTTTGTTGCATATCGTCCCTCCTCTTTCTTACTTAATTTCACGTCACCTCTCTACCGTTGCCATCATACTTTACTTATTTAAATAGCAACGCTTAAATCTGCATAAACCCTGATCACCATGAAATAGCTTCCGCGGCTTCTGTCGATTAAGAATGATGTCGGCGGCACTGATACACCAGTAGCTACTGATTGGTTAAAGAAAAACCAAACAAAATAATCTCCCTACCAAATAGAAACTAACATGAAAATGGTGTCAGAATAAGAAATAAAGTGAATTGGTCATGAAGCCTGAAAAGCAGAATGCAAACACATTTGGGGGAAAGCACTCGGTATTGTACTGCACGTACAGACAGGACAATACTTTGTAGAAAATGGGGGGGTAATACTTTCCCTCCTCCCAATGATGTCAAACAAAAGTTGCTTTGTCTTTTCCACACCGCTTCAAAATTCATCACATCAATAGCTCACAGCAATATCCTCTTTAGTTGAAGCAGGATTTAAGAGGACTGGGTTTCACACGGCTTGCCAAGGAAAAGTTGGCTGAAGAGCCCCTCAAGAGAGTTCCCTGGCCTTGATCTGCTGAAAAGCTGCAGATACAAGGAGGGGGAGGCGGTAAAATCCTGGAGCGCTCATCTACCTCTTAAACCCCAGCTGCCAGCAACCCTCAGGATGCTCAACACACTGTCGGGGAGAAACTGGGCTTCTTTACAATTATTCAACCTTTGGCTAAAGCAGATATTTGTGAAACCAGCTCCACTGTCCGTTGAGCATGGAATACCTCACCTCAGGAGACTAACTGCTCAGAAAATAACAAGGATGAAGCTTTCTTTGGGCAGGGGTGAGGTGCTGCTTACCAAGGGAGGTTACAAAGTGTTCGTGGGCACCGAGGGTTTTCATGCAGCGCTTGTTCTTGTAGTCCCAGATCCTTAAGGTCTTATCATCTGCACAGGTCACAATAAATTTGCCTCCAGGGTGGAAGAGGATACCACGCACCCAGTTGTCATGGCCAACCTGTCGGACAAACAGACACTGCGCTAAAGACACCAGTTGCAAACAGATTTATCTCACTTATGAAGCAAAATGTTTTCACTCTTTACCCAAATATTTGAATATGCATACAAAGTATAAAAATGTTTACTTAAAGGCTGCTAGCCTCAGATAGTCCTCACCAGTGTCATAAGGCACATGCCAATGCTAACATCCCACATCTTGATGGTTTTGTCTCTGGAGCCAGACAGCAGGAAGGGGCCTGGCTTACCACTCTTCTTGGACTGCTTGGGCACAAAGAGGGAAAAAATTTAATAATGGTTAAAAACTAATACAGCATGTTTACGCTCAAGCACACAACATATATATTACACAGAAGCCTTTCAGCCTCAAAATCGTCACCCTAAAATATTTTCAAGTAGAATCAAAGGTCAAATACTACAAATTATTTTAGCTACTACTTATTTAAGGAACAGTACTGTGGCCTTGGATCAATTCCTGTTTCACTATAATAAAAGGAAAATAAAGCACACTGTAAATACACTCATCATCTGTCACCGTGGGGAAAGAGATTGGCTTAAATAAATTCAATACCTGCTAAATTTACCACCAAGTACGGTTAACACAAAAATAAAAAAAGGTGCTTAAACGTTGTGTCAAGCACACTAGAGCGAACAATCATGCATGCCTAATAGTTTTAACTGCATCAGAAGACACTGTGTTCAAACAGGCTTGCAGGCGCATCGAAGGAATAACCACAGAATCAGTGAAGTTGCATTTCACTGCTTTGGTTTGTTAAAATGTTTTGGTCTAAGATCTAAGCAGAAATCGGAGGCAATTGTGAAACTGTTAATTCGATAAAATTGCTGTGTCTCTTGGGCAAGCATCCTATTCCCAAAGCCAGATTTCTTCAGTTTGTTCCAAACATAACAATGTTTTGCGATGAACTTCAACCATTTTATGTTTGTCTGTAGTCTAAAAAAAACCAATATAAAAAGCATTTAAGATCCCATCTCTTAAGAAATTGCGTGGACAGCTTTGTCGGATGATTTAAATTTGAATGGTTACGATTTTGCCTATTAACGTGTTTAAATTATATTTAATTTATTTACTTTTTCCGTTTCTGTGTTGGTTACCATTTGCATTTGTTTTTGTGCATCCTGACACTTCCTGTAGAGTTGTTGGTCTTGTAATGTTACAGTGCCTTTCATAAAGTTTGAGTAAAAAAAACACACACAAGACAGAAGTCAGGCAATCGCTGTACCAAAACCTCTAGTGCAGTAGAACATGCCAAATAAAATACCTCAGGGCGACTGAATGTTGCGTTGCGAACAACTACTTTGAGAGCACATATGCAAAAATCTGTGTGAATGTATTATGTAACTTAAGTGCATGTTTCACTAAACAAAAATTTGTTTCTGTGCAAGTTTAACACTGTTTAACAACACAGCTTAGACTGGGACGACGGCTGCGGGGGCAAAAAGTGATTTAATCTGACAAGGCTACAATTGGACACACTTGAGATCACAAGGCACAAGCCTGGGCTGACTCTAGGCCATGCTTAAATCCCCTTTTGTGTACACACACAAACACCATTTAAACTGGTCTGTTCACATGGCTGCGAGTCTGAGCTGTGACATACGAGACTCACTTAACATGGCCGTGCATGTAGAGAAGGAAACACATTCTTCATCATCTGAAAGATTTATCACTGAATAAACATCTCATCAAACCTTGCTTTGGTACATAACCCTAAGTTTACCTGTTAGCTCTGCTTTCACTCAAGGATGCACATGAGCTCCATCCCCATGCATTGTGTGTGATGGTTGCAATAACGACAGTCTGATTGCTCAGTCAGTTGACCAGTAAGCCATTGTCTCATTTGGGCCAGCATCTGGAAAATATGTTTCTAGTCCCAACTATTTTTCACCAGCGACGACCATTTAGCATACTTAAATTGCTACTGGTCCACTATAGGGCTGAACAATTATGCGTTTTCAAATAGAAATAGCGATTTGGAAGTACCCGATTAGCTAATCGTGAAGACAGCGATTAAAATGTAGGTTAATTATACACATTCATTCCGTTGTATTCAATCAGAGCGGGCACAGGGGATGTACATTTTACAACAAACAAAACTGGAGGAAAACGGGATGTTGGCGCAAGCCGAACAGACACAGGCATATAGTACGGCGTCTACTCAACAAGTGTTTCCGCAGCAGAGTGTTAAGCCTACAAGTTGTTAATTTGTCATTTTGTGTGCTTCAACTACCGCTAACAGCTCTCTGTGAGTCCGTACCGTTCTGCTCTCTGTAGACTACGTAGTTAAATTGTGTCTTTTTTTTGGTCTGCGTTTATTGTTGATGTACGATCAGGAGTCTGCAAAGGGTGTTTTATTTAGAAAATCCACCGGATTCTCAATGCCGTTCTGTTCTCCGACTTCCTGCCTGGTACTGCTTGACGCGACTTCAGTCAAAAATAGACTGCCAGTGAATACTGAGCTTTAGCAAAACCTCAATGAAAAAAAAAAAAAAAAAAAAAAAAAAAATCACACTGGATTTTTTTCCTTTATCGTTCAGCCCTAGTCCACCGTCTGCTCCGCTGTGCACTCATTAATCACACTGGACATGTGAGAAGTGTAAGTGTAACAAGTGTAAATCTACTCTTGCTTATAGTTTAGCCTATGTAATGTGTAAAAGTGTATGGCCGATCTTAAATATAGTTGGTGTAACAAAAAGACACGCGGATCTCATGAGATTCGGCTCGGAATACCCCCCAAACCCTCAAGGTTTGAAGATGTTTTGGAGGAAACAGGAAGAGGTCGGAGCGGTCTGTTACCTCAGAGCCTGTGGCATCCTGGATGGTGGGGTAGGCACTCTCTGGTGCCCAGGAGATGCATTCCACCACATGTTCATGCTCCCGCAGCTCAGCCTTGCACTCTTTGGACGCCACGACCCACACACGCACCGTCTGATCGTTGGAGCAGCTGGCAATCAGTGTGCCGTCCTGGTTGGGCCGCACCATACGGACCCACTCCCTGTGGCCTGTGAAGGTCTTCACACAGTAGCTAATGCAAAGAAAAAAGTAAAAAGAGTAGTCATGTTGGCAGAATGGATGTGATTAAACAGAATATCATGTTAAAATAAATAAAGTGGTTTAGTGGATGTCAGGAGGGTGCGTACCCAGTGGCCACCTCCCACATTTTTATGGTTTTGTCCCTTGAGGCAGAAACGATGTGATCTCCATTGGGCATGATGTTTACAGACGACACATTGTGGTCATGTCCTGGAAAACACAAAGGACAAAAACAATATTTCAGTAAGAGCCAGAAACCAATATAATGTTTCTGAGCAACACAGCATTTGAAGCTAGTGTAAAATACAATCTAATCATTTCAGTGACAACACACGATCCGTTTAATCTGTCCGTCTTTACTTTACAACAAACAAATCATACTCAAAATTCTGCAATATTTTTATACAGCATGTTTTATGCCACCAACCGCGGCAAAAAACGACAGGTCTGGTTGTAATTAGCCAATTAAATGACAAGCGAGGCAGCCAATTTGCTGGGGCTTACTTTGTTCCACGGAGAATAAGAGATGCCCGATTACCTAGACGCTGGGCCATATTTAAGCTTCTAAACAGATGAAGACAACAGTAAGAGTACTCTAAAAGGCCAGCTTGTGTGTGTGTG
>NC_060166.1:21610831-21612228 GCF_021292245.1 Micropterus dolomieu | reverse complement strand
AGAATGGATGTGATTAAACAGAATATCATGTTAAAATAAATAAAGTGGTTTAGTGGATGTCAGGAGGGTGCGTACCCAGTGGCCACCTCCCACATTTTTATGGTTTTGTCCCTTGAGGCAGAAACGATGTGATCTCCATTGGGCATGATGTTTACAGACGACACATTGTGGTCATGTCCTGGAAAACACAAAGGACAAAAACAATATTTCAGTAAGAGCCAGAAACCAATATAATGTTTCTGAGCAACACAGCATTTGAAGCTAGTGTAAAATACAATCTAATCATTTCAGTGACAACACACGATCCGTTTAATCTGTCCGTCTTTACTTTACAACAAACAAATCATACTCAAAATTCTGCAATATTTTTATACAGCATGTTTTATGCCACCAACCGCGGCAAAAAACGACAGGTCTGGTTGTAATTAGCCAATTAAATGACAAGCGAGGCAGCCAATTTGCTGGGGCTTACTTTGTTCCACGGAGAATAAGAGATGCCCGATTACCTAGACGCTGGGCCATATTTAAGCTTCTAAACAGATGAAGACAACAGTAAGAGTACTCTAAAAGGCCAGCTTGTGTGTGTGTGCGCGCGCGCGCGCACACACACACACACACACACACACACACACACACACGCCATCAGGCTACAATAATGGGTGGCAGCTACACAGAAAAGTGCTATCTGCTGAAGAGGATAATTAAACTGTTGTCCCAAATCGGCACTAATCTACTTCACAAGTTTTTTTTTTTTAAGATGTGAAAAAAGGAGGAGAGGTTGAGTAGATGAATTAAATGTCAATGGAGATGGGGAGAAAAACAAAAAAAAAAAAAAAGGACGGAGAGGAAATGGTGTGCAACAAAACCAGACAGCGGGCTCGGTTTAATAGACTGTTTTAGACGGTGATTTCTGCACTTAAAACGTTTTCCTGCACAGTGTGAACACAGCTCATCTGTTTGAGGAAGCGTGCCAGGAGTTCACACCCTCTTTTACGACAAAGGAGATTGGCAACCACTGAAATCTGTTGCTCACTTGCACAGAATGCAGGATTTACAACTCCAGCATAAATTGAAGGATGCCAGAGCGCTACTCGGCTGTTCATTAAGTAGGCTTATTTATTTCATTGATATTCATTCATGTATGCTTCACAGACAGACATTAAATGGCACTTCTTGCAGACTTGTGAGGAGGAGAACAAAATGTGAAAATGCTGAAAGACTTCATATTGTTTTGGCTGCTGCTGACTGGTTGATGAGGGGCCTTCTCACAGTTTCAACAAGTTTTGTTTTTTATTTATCCATCCGAAGGCTGGTTCGAAACATCAGCAGGGCCTGAGGGCACATGTAGATCATGCTGCCATCATTTACTTGGCAATAAGGGTGTAAAAAGGGCTGTA
>NC_060166.1:21599593-21610731 GCF_021292245.1 Micropterus dolomieu | reverse complement strand
AAAAAAAAAAAAAAAGGACGGAGAGGAAATGGTGTGCAACAAAACCAGACAGCGGGCTCGGTTTAATAGACTGTTTTAGACGGTGATTTCTGCACTTAAAACGTTTTCCTGCACAGTGTGAACACAGCTCATCTGTTTGAGGAAGCGTGCCAGGAGTTCACACCCTCTTTTACGACAAAGGAGATTGGCAACCACTGAAATCTGTTGCTCACTTGCACAGAATGCAGGATTTACAACTCCAGCATAAATTGAAGGATGCCAGAGCGCTACTCGGCTGTTCATTAAGTAGGCTTATTTATTTCATTGATATTCATTCATGTATGCTTCACAGACAGACATTAAATGGCACTTCTTGCAGACTTGTGAGGAGGAGAACAAAATGTGAAAATGCTGAAAGACTTCATATTGTTTTGGCTGCTGCTGACTGGTTGATGAGGGGCCTTCTCACAGTTTCAACAAGTTTTGTTTTTTATTTATCCATCCGAAGGCTGGTTCGAAACATCAGCAGGGCCTGAGGGCACATGTAGATCATGCTGCCATCATTTACTTGGCAATAAGGGTGTAAAAAGGGCTGTATGGATGTATGTAAGAAGTGCTTCAGTGAAGACATGAAATATGACGTAGTAGATTCTCAGTTAAAGTAAAAAAAAAATGTAGACAGACTTATTAAAAACACTGAACCAGTTATTTTATTATTTCAATAATTGAAATTTTGCGTGAAATAAAGTCTGATTTGACTGTAAATGATTACATTATAAGGAGTTGGATCCAAGTGTTGTAGTAGTGGTATACTGTGGTGCGGAGCATGGTGGGTACTAAAAGAGACAAGATGGCTAAAACAGCCCATCTGTCTGAGCTAGTTGTGAATCTCAGGGTAGGGTGCTGTGACCGAGCAGATTGAGGCTCATCAGTGGAATCTAATGTGATAACGAACAGCATCTGCACCACCTGAGCCCTGCGTACGGTCACAAGCTACATTCATGATGCAATGACGTGGAAACCACAACAGAGCACGTTCACACAGATAACACAAATGACAGCGGCTGTGATGCATAGCTGCAAATACCAGCTCATACTTCAGGGTTTTTTCCTTTCTTGCCAAAACAAAAGTGATCATACACATTTGATCTGCTTACCATGCATGGTCCTGATGCACTCAAAGCCTTGGAAATCCCACAGCTTGATAGTCATGTCTGCAGAGCAGGATGCTAGCAGTTTGCCGGTCAGGTCAAATGAGATGTCCTGCACCGAATCTGTGTGACCCTTCAGTGTGCGCTCAAAGTCTCCCGTCTCGTAGTCCCACACCTGCAGAAGAGAAGACATTCATATGTTCGTTTCAGAAAAACCTACATATTGCACAGGCACAGCTAATAAACCACAGAGAAACACCTATGCAGTTCCTTTCAAACTCAATCCCTTTCCAAACACAAGTAAAGCCCATGTCCTCTTGTTTCTCTACTTAACAGTTCAGCAGCAAAAACAAACCAAGAAGAGAGAACCAACCTGTACAAGTCAGACTGTAGAAGTCATATTATATACTGAATGCAGGGCGATTAAAAATCACAGTACTGCGATGACATTCGTCTTAAGAGCTTACACAGGTCGTGGTTTGCAGACACCACACACTGTGTACTGAATTACAGAATCTGTGACCCATTACTGTTACTAATGCTACTGCTTCTAATGGCTGGGATGCATGTGCCAGGATGCTGATTAGGGTTACAGTTAGGCCTGATAAAAACAGAGATAGAGTTTATTGTGCTGAATATGGCACTGCCAGTTGGAGTACAGACAGAATATGGAGTGAACAGCAGTAAGCCTGATTTTCTAGCCCGAGAAAGCTGTTACATCTCTGGTATTCAAGCAGACAGACGGTTTATCACAGAGGGATAAACCCTCCTTGGTTGGGGAGGGGGATTTGGGCAGACGGTGACAGGAAACTCCCCCTCCCCCCCCCCCCCCCCAAAAAAAGGAAGCTACAGACAGTGCAGATGGCTGCGAGGTACAAAGTGCAGAGGGGGGTTTATCCAGGAGAAGATCAATGCAGTTAATGTGTTTGGAGGTACACCAGGTTTAACAGTCTATACACAAAGTATTTTGCAGCATCTAAATCATCCTTAATCCATAAGCTACCTGAACCTTAATGCTGCTGTGTCACCAATGATTCCTACACACACTCCTTCGGGACATTATTAAAGCAGCTGCCAAAAACTGCCCTGTTTCATGATGATTAATAATTTACATTCTTTCAGGAAAATGCCTTACATCTTTGTCATTCAAAGGCCATTTATAATACAAAATCCTTCTTTGTATGCGCCCTTTATAAAGTAACTGATGAGTAAGCTCACACCCAAGCTCTTTGTCCTTGTTTAAATTATCATAGCCGTTGGTTGACATGTCTGAGCGAGCACAGACATACTGGGTCCTGGGCATAGCATACTGTGAAAGGTTAGCACTAAACTCAAGGTAACATCTTGTCATGCAAAGATCTGTCATGTTGGCAGAGGATAGAGGATGAGAGAAAAATGAGTGAGGGACGTCACAAACAAAAGGAATGATTAAGTAAAGAAAGGGAGAATGATTCAACTATAGAAAACAAAACCACCTGTTATTTAACACCCTACACGCTGATGGAGAAGAGAAACAGCAGGAGGATTCACCGAATAAGGGGGCAGCTCTACAGGTTGTATATTTCCCAAAATGTCGGGTCTACTGCTTTAAATTAACTGCTCCAGAGCTGCAAACTAGGGATCAAACGGTATGAAAATTTCATATCACGATTATAGTGACCAAAATTATCACGGTTATCAGTTTTATCACGGTATTGTAAAAATGTGCCAAAAAACTATTAAAATGTACTGATACACACACTGAAACCATGTTTTATATTGAAAACTACAAATACAATTGCCATTTTTTGCATAAAAAATAAAACAGCAAATACCTTTTGTAAACATGAAAATCATCAGTGTGCATTATCAAGATTTTATATTATATAGGTAATACAACGACCCTGTGGACAATTACATGAAAACAAGTAAGTTTTAGAAGACGTGACAGTAACTGCAATGAGCCCAACAACTGACATAAATACAGGAGTCTGTAGCATTTCTAGATATGCTGGTTGGTTGACTAAACTGCGTAACGTGTTATGTGCAGTGGACAAATAGACTCTGCCGACACACGACGCACACAGCAACAGCGTGGCGTTTTTACAAGAGCAGCAACACAGAGCTTCAGTTTACACGCCGTTAGCAAGTCAGAGAGACAAACCAAAGCTAAAAGTTAACTCACCCTGCGTTCACTATAAGGTAATTTTCTTCAATCAAGTTTCCCTCAGAACTCTCATAAAAACTAATACGATCGGACTTCAGAGTGACTGGAAAATCTCTGCCGTGTTGTCATTGACTCAGACAAACCCATGTTGCATTATGCGCACGTTTCTGGGACACTGGACAGTGTTTGCCGTGAGATTATAATAGCGATGTTAACTGTACCCGGTTATCATGGTAATTAAAATGTGTATGGTAACAATAACAGTCGTGAATTTTACCATGGTTTACCGTTAATCCAGTAATCGATTCATCCCTACTGCAAACGTTGATCACTTTCTGAAGAGATTGATGACAATTATGTTCATGATTGACTGATTAAACACCCGAATGAATATCTAAAAACTGTGAAAAAATAAAATTACTTGTGTTATCCAACTAACCATTTAAAACTTCCAATATATTAAATGAACTATCACACACGAGGAATAAAAAAAAAAAAAATTAAAAAAAAACCTAGTGACAACCTGGTAATGAATTTTATGTTGACAGACTTGTTGTATTATTGATCTAAACTGCTCCGATAACCACTACTGCAGCTTCTGTGTTGTCAGAAAAATTATAATGGCGAGATGGATACATCACTCGCTACTGACTAGTTTGGGCAAAACAAAACCACCCCTCTTCCGAACAATTAATAGGCTAACATGAGCACAACGTCAGGCTGAATGAAATGGCAGTTCAGTCTGATTATCAGGCTAGGCAGATTCTTATGGCATAAGATGGAAAGCTGATGAGCCTCTCAGTCAGTGAGAGAGTGTAATGGTCTGCTACCCAGTTAAAAATTTAACAGGGCTGTTCAGGAGGAGAAAAGTAGGACACAGGGGGAGTCAGCTCTAGCCACACGGAGCTGAGGCAGCCAAAAGGAAAAGGAGGTGCAAGAAAGCAGGGCTGAATATTAGACTTGGGCCTAGGCCCGCCTCCTCCTGAGGCATGGATGGCTCTGATGGTGGGTAGTCATGGTGGGGCAGCTGATGCTTTAAGTGGAAGATAAATGAGGCAGGATGCAGGGAGGTGGGGTTGCAGTGGGAGGGAGGGGTGGGGTTGGAAAAGGAAGAAGATGCCAAATCTGAGAGAGAAATTCCTGCTGTGTAGCTGAGAAGATGTACACGTGTCTCTTATTATCTCATGAATAATATATGCAGAACAAACAGCTCAACAGAGTATTGGCATTGTGCAGTGAGGCAAGGGAGAGGTGCTTCTGCTGCTGCAAAAAAGCTGAGAGTCAAACCATGTAGTTTAAATATGGAATCTAGGGATACACAGACGACAAAGACACAAACATGTGCAATCCAGGGTGTGTCTAGGAAGGAGAGCAGTAGAGGCAATACTGAGGAGGAGGAGCAGCAGCAGCCTTCAACAGAGTGAGCAAAAGCTATGTGTGGTAGAGCTGCCACTGAGCTGGCACTAAATTAAAAATAAGACCACTCTGTTGATTTTAAACATGAATCCTATTATTTTCATGTGGGGAAAACATGTGAAATCAAACCAATAAACAAAAAGGACACTACAGTCTGTCTCTAAAGCCAGCTGATGTGTTTTTATCACCTTGAACTACTCCCTGTATGTTTTCATTCTCACATAGCAATATCCAAAGATGAACAGAGGAAGCTCCAAAAATCAGACAAAGATAAATCTTTGATGTATTTTTGTCTTTGTAACCACACTGTACATGGAGTATTATGTGTGAACATTTATCACGAGAATAAATGCCTGCTTTAGTACAAACATCTTCAACGAAACCATTAGCATAGTCAAATATTAACCATACAGAGCCACAGCTGTGCTAGCTGGGTATGATAAATAATGGCTTGTAGAAATAATGATTGCAGAAAAAAATCTGAGCTGACTGTAAGCACAAAGATGGCCTTTTCTCAGCCAATATTAGGCGATATTTTGTATTTATAGCTTTATATCTTTTTTAATATAGGATGTTACGATTGTTAACACTCAAGATATACTGTACAACACCTTCTCTTGTGGTAATACTTACTGTACATGTTGTAAACTAATCTCAATTTATACACTGATCGTGTGGGCTGACAGATCTTTCTATTTATAGTTTCTACAGTAATAACTGGACCTTCAGCACAGCTGAGTTTTGTTTACATTCCCTGAAAGAAAAGGCAGCACACATTGATTTAATGGAGAAGAATAAAAATTGTTTTACTTCGGTGTGACAAAAGAGAGGGAGAAGGAGGTCCGTTTGTCCTCTTTCCTCTGGAAAATGGAGATTCAAGGAAAATATTTATTATCAGTTGATCAGGCAGATGAAGCGAAACTGAAAGAAATGCACTTAAGTCAGTTTGCCTGCTAAATGTTTCGACAACCCATCTACGCCTCCATCAAACCAGATGTCAGCCAGATGTTTCAGAGACTTACCATCAACACGCATATTCTCACTAGTTAAAATGTTGCTTAATGAATAACCTCACTGTAAACCCAGCTCTGCGACACACGACAGCATCTGGTACCTCAGTTTGACATCAATACTGACATTATTTCACTGAATTATGATTAGGCTAAAGCAAAAATAACAATTGTATCCTTATTCCCTAATCATTGTCAAACCCAATTTTATCTGTTTATTATGATGTTTCTTGAGCAATTACATGCCCACAGTGAATAATATCCTACAAACCCAAGATGTCAGATAAAGTACATTAGAGACAACGAACTAATCAGTGAAATCACAGTTTATAAACCATAGAAACTGTTGAAATGCCAATTACAATAATAATAATTACAAAAAAAGAACATTACTTCCACAGGCCTATTTGAAGGCAAGCCCTGCAACAAATCCATTGTCAAACCACCCTCCGGATTCACTGACCTTTATTGTTGCGTCCTCAGAAGCAGACACCATGACACTAAAGACTGGGTGGAAGATGACGCGGGTGACTGGACTGCGGTGGCCACTTAGCGCGTACCTCTCTGGTGGACGTGGGATCCACTCTTTGGGGTCGCGCTTCTGACTTACGGGCCCACCCAGGGTGATCTCCTCCTTAGCTTCATTCAGTTTGGATTCAAGTTCCATCACCTGGCCAGAGTGTACAGGTACAAGTTAACAGCATAGAGGCAGAAAGCAAAGTAGGTGGAAATATGCACGTTTAGATCATTACATCATAAAACACAGGCATGTTAAGTTTGCTGAAGTCTTGTAAACAAATGATTATGTATTAACAGTTCCTCAGTGTTAACAGTGGATTCAGAGGTAATGTCACGACCCATTCACAAGACTACAATCCCCACAAGCATTCTTTCATAAAAAACTAAAAACACACAAACCTTCTTTTGTAATCTGATGACTGAGGTCCATTTTTTTTCCAAAAGGCCGGCGTACTTCTTATCCAATTCTTCATTCTGTGGAGAAAGGAGGGGCAGGGGGGAAAAAAGATGTCAGGCAAACATGCAAAGAAAGCCAATCAAAGTCATGGGCTCCGCATAATCGGTGAGGCCTGTGGGAGGGGGGCCAGCTGGGGTGGCATGCTGAGGTCTTTGGCTATAGTAAGAAAGAACAGGGAATTATTTACACAGCCCCCACAGGCCAACATCGACTGCCAGACACCGCCAACCTACTGTATAACACACACAAAATACATACTACACACACATAAACACACACTCTAGTCCTAATCCTTCTCACACAAGCTAATCTCCTGCAGACAAGAAAGGCTTAGGCACCTTACAGCCACACACCCGGTACTGGAGGCAGTCGTGGAAGTTAACTTGTGGCAGTCCTGGCCGCCAAAAGTCTGATTCTATCTCCACGAGCTGGCCACTACCTTTTAAATAACAGATTTCATGGCACAAACATGCCACTTTATACTGCCAAAAGGAAAACAAAACAATGTGGTGGCATGTTTTCTCTTTGCTACATGCAAACTAAAACAAATAAAACTGTGGCTGCAGCTAATTAATTAACCTGGCAGTTATTTTCTAGATGAATTGACCAACGGTTTGGTCTACAAAATGTTAGAAAATAGTGAAAAATGCCCATTACCATGTCACCAGAGCCTAAGGGGAGGTCTTCAAAATACTTGCTTTTTCCAGCAACTAATAGTCCAACTAAGGATTGTTTTGTTTGGAAGAATATTTAAAACGACAATTGTAAGAATGGATTAATGTTCTGTCAATCAAGTGATTGTTTCTGCTCTAAATAAACCCAAAGATTCTAATTAGCTAATTCTCATGAATGTCTCAAATGCTGACTGAGTTGTTAATGGTCAAAATGTCTATACTGACATAACATTTTAAAATGTTCAGGACTTTCTTCATACATATATCTCTCTATCTCTATATATAGAGATAGATATATATAGTGAAGCTTTGTTTAGTCTTATTCTATACACCCAATTAGTGCCGCCGCTCTGTGTATTTCGCTGCCTTGAGGCTTTTACTAACTACCAAAGCATCAAAAACCCACTTTGACAGACAGCCACAAGCATCAGTGAGGGAGAAAATTAGTGTTGCCCTCCAATTTCACAGCTGGCTCCTCAGCATCCGCTGGAAACAAAAGCAGATATCCTAGAGCTGTGGATAGTTGCAGGCACCACCAACGCCTACATTTAACACTTCTCAATGACAAGACATGAACTGAGGCAATGCAGCGAAATGGAGGAGAAAGAAAACATAGAAATGAGAGCAGTTTGGATACGTCTGCCATCATCTAATCTGCCATCTGCCACACACACACACACACACACGTGCCAGACTTCACTGCAGCCTGCCAGTCTCTTCTTGACAGTGAGTAGTAACCATGCATGTGTGTATTTGCTTTGTGTGTGCATGCAGGTAGGCACATTTTCTTTTACGAGGCAAATAAAAAACCCTAAAGCTTGACCCTTATTAATTATTCCTACTATGAAACCTGCTATTGCAAACGGCTGCACACAGCTTTAACCTGCTACTCAAGTAGCCACAAAGGGCCACCGTAAAGAACATTAAATTCACTCTGAACTAAACCTAACCACATTTAACATACATCACCTTTGTAGTGAATGTCTAATAATGTGGCCTGATTTGGTTGTTTAGAATGGTGCTGCCAAGGTGCGTGTGTCCAGCTGAGCGTTAATACCCAACAGGGTTCACCTATACCTCCGTGCCATTCATCTATTATTTAGCCTGCTTCCACAGGGCTGCCACAGAGAAAACGTCTGGAAGACGAATGTATAAAGACACTGAGGAGAAGGGGGTGGGGTGTCACGTGAACACAAGGCGAAAGAAGAGGTGCTACAGAGAGGCAGAGGGAAAAAATGTGAGACAAAATGGAGTTTTAGATGAAAGGGGGTTATGGTGAATCTATATTACCATTACAAACAGGAGTGTGAGTTAACAGCTTGCCCATGGCACTGTAGCTGCTGGAACTTTATTTTTATTCACAGGAATCAAATTTTAGGAGCACAATTTGTTAAAATACTTAACATTCCCACCTCTATCATTTGATTTTCCAGGCCTGGAAACAACAGCACATTTTCATTAACATTTTGGCTCTATACCACAACACATGATATATGAAATAATACACTGGCTATGATGTTTAAGAGTGGACTTCCATCTTTAAGGGTGACTGATGTTATCCACAGAATCGGAGACACTTTTCTGGATAGTTTCCCACCCATTTTAAGACAATGTTAAAATCACCTGACCTAAATCCGACTGATCAAGTGTTACAGATGATAAATATCATATTAATAGCTAAAGCCCCCTCGACAACCTAGTGGAGTGAACCCAAGTGTGGGGGGAGTATATCTGAAGGACTACACTTTTTCTCTTATGTGGATGTAAGCACCGAAAATTAAAGCTAATGTTGTGATACAAACCTCAGTCATTGTTTCATTTCAAATCCAGTGTGCAGGGGTTGAAAACAACAACACTGGATTTATGGATTTTACACTGCTAAAGGACAAAAGATGGCCCATGTGAAGTTTGAAGTGGGGCTAAATGCAAAAACAGAATGCTGCTGCATTTTGGCATTATACCCGAAAATTTAAGGACAGGGAAAACAGCGTTTTTTATCCATAATTTAACCCAACAAAACCACGCCATTAATGTAAAAGCAAGCAGAATGTTACAGTGTTATTGTAAAGGCAATTTTTACAAGTTGATAACAGCTTTTTTTCAACATTAGTTAGCAGGAGCATGCAGCACAGACCCCCTAATCAGAAAGACCACTATAATTGGGTGCAGGTGCTCCCGGTCACAGTCGTGAACATGTTGACTAAAATGAAAAATAAAGTGAGTGTGAGTGTGTGTGTGAGTGTGTGTGTGTGTGTGTGTGTGTGTGTGTGTGTGTGTGTGTGTGTGTGTGTATAGAGAGAAAAAAAAAAATAAATCAAGGCACATTATTTGTATAAATTGGTCTGATTGGCTGTGCGGATGTACGTGTCCACCCTTAATCTACTCACATTATCTAATTCCGCCTCCTTCTTGAAAGTAGAGTATGCTTCTTCATATCCATTGGAACGTAGATAATCGGCTATCGCTCGATTTCTGAAACAGACAAAGAGGACCCGTAATTAGTTCTCCCGATTAGCAGACAAGATAGTTGTTAAAGTGCCACTGGAAACGATGTGCATAATGGAGGTGCATTCAACACTGTAAAACAAAAGAAAGAAAATGAGGATGTTTAGTAGACCTGTCAGACAAAGATGCAAATTTGACACACTTTTCACACATTCAGACCGTGTTATCAAGCGTCTAGCTCTATAATAAAAATGCTTTGCATGCATGAATGCAGTCTAACATTTTGCACTAACTATAACAATACCCACACGGACAGTCTTCTGCGCGCGCACACACACACACGTCCATTTGACACAAATCAAGAACACATCTGTCTGGCTTTTATAATGAGCTGTTGATGCTGTGGGCAAATAATGGGAAGGGATGACTCCCCATGGTATAGATATGGGGAAAATGAGAGTCAGTGTACATCCCACCATCATCTATAAAAAGGGAAAGAAACAAGTAATGACAGAGACAAATAATGGAGAAGCAGTATAATCCCTGTGAATTGAATAAGCTCCTGGATACTTGTATTTTATTCCAGTTGCATCTACTTGTCATGCAAAGCAGCAGGTGTGTAACTGTCCTACTATTTTTAATACGTGAAAAGAGACGTCCAGATAGGACAGACTAGACAGGCAGAGCTGAAAGTGAGGCGAAAGGAAGCCGCTGCCACTCTTCACGTTTTTCTCTCCTGGGTTACCCACACAGCCAACATCCACACTCACACATACACGCTTGTCTAGTTTACAACTGCAGCCTCAGCAGCAGTTCAATTCACCAAGAGTTATTAATGAGGTTCAAGTCAGTTGGTCTCAGTAGTTCAGACTTTTATAATCAAACTAATTAGATGCTCACGAGGGTGCAGAAAAGTAAATTAGTTTTTAAACTACCGCTTTCTAATCCAAAATGTTCCAATTAGTGTACGGTTCATGCAACCTTGTGATTCTATTCAAAGAAGGGTAAGGCAATCCTTTGATTCAAAATACACAAAAATCTGTTGTCCAATTTAATTAATTATTCAAAAACGGGTTTTTAAAGGAGGTATCAAGCCCATTTTCAGGTTTAAAATCTTATTTAGGGGCTGTACCAGAACAGGTTTACATGGTTTCATTTTCAAAAGACACCATATTTTTTTTGTCATACTACACATTGCTGCAGCTCGATCTTTGTTGGCAGTTCCTAGTTAAGGACTACTAGCCAATCAGAAGCAGAGAAGGGCGGGTCAGCGAAAAGCCGGTAAACTTCTTCGATTCAGCTGTACATGTTGCCGACCAGCTTGGCAACATGGAGTGGAGC
>NC_060166.1:21596351-21599573 GCF_021292245.1 Micropterus dolomieu | reverse complement strand
TCTGTTGTCCAATTTAATTAATTATTCAAAAACGGGTTTTTAAAGGAGGTATCAAGCCCATTTTCAGGTTTAAAATCTTATTTAGGGGCTGTACCAGAACAGGTTTACATGGTTTCATTTTCAAAAGACACCATATTTTTTTTGTCATACTACACATTGCTGCAGCTCCTCTTTTCACACTGTGTTGAAGGATTGGTTTTAGCTATGGAGTGATACATCTCGTCTCTAAATGATCTTTGTTGGCAGTTCCTAGTTAAGGACTACTAGCCAATCAGAAGCAGAGAAGGGCGGGTCAGCGAAAAGCCGGTAAACTTCTTCGATTCAGCTGTACATGTTGCCGACCAGCTTGGCAACATGGAGTGGAGCAAGAGTTTCAGAGTGGTGAGTTATTAATCTGTAACAAATGTATTTTTCATCCATAAAGTTTTAACTGAGCTCTGTCTCTACATCACAGTAACAACTTTATGTCCACTGACTGCCTGGAGGTTAGCTAGTGTTTGGAAGGGAGAGGAGAGGTGTGCTGCAGCTCAATGTTTTTCCGGGTGTGTCGGACTGGTCGCTCAGCGAGCATTATGACACGTATTTACTTGTGACATCACAAGAAAGGGAAGTAAAGGCTGGAACTACTAACGAGCTGTTTTCAGGCAGTTCAGAGCAGAGTTTTCTGTGGGAGATGGGAACCCCCTTTGGGGTGGACTTTGGGCTTTTTCACTTTGCAAACCTGTAACATGCACAAAAAAGATATACAACAAAATAAAGGAGAGGGAAAAAGCCTAAAACCATAATACCACCTCTTTAACATTTTTGTGAAGAGTTGTACTGTATGTTGTTACATCAAAGTAGAGCAAGCATACTTACTTTCACAATAAAAAACAATGGGCTGCAATAACTAAATAGTCAGGAATCAAAGTCAGTAATTCAAGAGAAACCATTAATCTGCCAAACACAGGCTCATATAGAGGTTCTTCCTACTCCGACTACTGCTGACTGACCACTACTATGATTCTCACTTTTCAGGCTGCGCGAGGTTAAGCCAATATTCAACAGGAGACAGTTGGACCTCGAACTTCATGAATTTATGTTCTGCATGTTTCAACTATGATTAGACTGTATTAAATATAAATGCTAATTTAAAACTACTCGGTCTGGGAAAACTGATGCATAATGTTTTCTTTGGCTGTGGTCCATAATAACTAATCATCAAGATATCTTGCCTATTTGACCATTTTTTTTAAATTTTATATTATGTCTGTCGTGAGTAAATTAAATAGCTGGAACACCTTCATTAAACGAAAATCTGAACTTTGCAGTTGCAATGACCCAAGAACTCATGTGAAAAATTATTTATTATTAGGCTAATTTCATCGGCGTCAGTTTTGGATTTGATTTCTTTTAATGTTTCTGGTTATGCACTCAGTTATTCTATGACATGCCAGACTTAAAATGAAAGGAAACTCATGTAAAGAAAGCAAACAGACACTGAATTCATGAATGTCTGATAAAAATATTATTTTCCTCCAATAGTAATATTTCCTTGATTCCAACCCTACTTTGTTTGCGCGTGGCAAAACCCACCACTAATGCCAGGAAAAGCCAGACAAGCTGTCAGGCAGGCAAGGCTTTGAGGTGCCAAAATAAAGGGGGAAGGCGAACAATCTGTCAGCCCAGCCTGTGCCCCCTGCGACCCCTCGGTCAGCGTTGAGCACTGAAACCCTCGTCCCCCTCTGCCCACCTGAATCCCCATGACAACAGGAGCAGGCCTTATTACAGCTCAAGGTTAGCAGGAGGTTATCTACTCCTCTGACAGCCTGCCTGCTGCAAGTCTGGAAAACTAGAGGGCAGAGCCAGAGTGTGCCAGCATGTCTGAGAAAGTGAATAAGCAGGTGAAGGGAGCTGAGGCACAGAGGAGGCTTTGATGTGGTGTGGGTGTGTCAGAGTGTGCATGAGCAGGTGTGCTTCAACAATGAGATGTCACACCAGCCATATATGGTCCAATTCAGACGATTGGAGTAGCCGGAAAACCACCTGACTGCCAAAACCAACAACGCACCAAACGCTGAACTGCCACTATGAAAAAGATGAAAGTGAGGAAATTATGGGGCATTCAATGGTTCTGCATTTGTCAAATATTTCTATGCAGAACATGAAGGGCAGGGAATCACATCACTCAGCAGGGATTTGATAAGGTACATATTTTATTTGGATCGCATCTTAAAATATAGATATGGACACAAATTGCAAGTGTTGGGCACTTGCGATCCACATACAGCCCCCGCTGCTGTATTTCCGCCATTAAAAACCACCAGGTCCCTGCCAGCGCTCGACTGTGGTAGTGTTTACTTTTAGCTTGAAGGGAATCCCTCACCTAACACAGCCCAGACTTGTCTCGTCGTCAATTAGTGCATCCGAAAGCACAACAACCATCCAGCATTTCGGCAACGCAAAAGTAACAAACTCAAAGTAATAGTGTATCACTTGCTTCCTGGTTGGCGGGCCGAGGCTTTTTAGCCCTCTGACGGAGCGTTTTCCTTGGAATGTAACGACATGTGAAAACTATGAATAGGAAACCGGAAGCTTCTCAGAGGTTAGCATACAGCAGTAAGTGTCATTTACATATATTATAGTATACTTTAAAAGCTTTTAACCACAAAGACAAGAATGAGAAACAGAAAACGTGTGGTAGTATAAAACAAGGTAGTATACATGTCACTTTGATGTAAGGTTTATGCCTCACTTTCTATTTTGCACATTGTTGTTTGCAAACCACACGGTGGAGCAGTTTATTTATGTAGCTCCAGGGTATGACATGGTACACATGAATCATATTCAATATTTTTCAAGTCATTTACACATGGTGCAAGAACAATAGAGCCAACACTAGACAATTTGCACAAAACAGCACAGCCACACCACAAAGCAAGTTTATCTGGATGCATATTGTTATGAATATTTGCACTAAGCCTAGCTAAACAGCTGTATCTGCCACTCTTGACCCCCCACTTCACCATATAAATGGCGAAAATAAAACCACAAACCAGCATGCAGTTTTCAATATGGGTGAAAAGATATGTACTAATGTTGACACAAGGAGAACAAACTAGCTGGTTTCCATGGTTACTAGCAGCCCACAGCTAGATGATGTGATGGGGAGATAGTGAGAAAGAGGGCAGGGCGAGTACATGGACAGAGAGGACAGATGAAAAAAAAAAAAGGGGGGGGGGG